>NW_019722432.1:844884-979177 GCF_002891405.2 Cryptotermes secundus | reverse complement strand
GATCCTGGTTTATTATCAGGAGACAATTTGTTTGCAACTCGACCCGAAGGTCGGTTATTTTAATGAAGTGTTTTATATTGTCTTTAACCCCTCAAGCAAATGCCTTGTGGTACGTTATATTACGCGACGACTGTTTCTCATTTCCCGTTAATTCATAACCCACACAGGTTGAAATCGCCCGTAAATAGAAGAATATTCAATCTTCTTTTATCGGCCAGTGCGTATTCATACTTTTTCAATGTCTCTTCCAGCCCATTCAAGGCCCAGACCTCTTACTCAGTTCCGTAATCATTTTTTACAGACGGTAGGACTCCATGGACGACTGATCAGCCCGCCGCAAGGCTGCTAACTAAACACAGGACAACACAAAATAAACACACACACCAAACATCCATGCCTTAAGTGGGATTCGAACCAACGACCCCAGCGTCCGTTCGAGCGAAGAAAGTTCATGCCTTAGACCGCCCTGCTATTGTGACCGACGCGTATTCATAGTACGAGACATTATTTGGAGTTTTGAATGTGCGAACTCTTTTCTGACAACCGTTGGCTCTTTGTGAACTAGCGTTTCCGCCCCACCAGTAGCTTGAAGGAAGCATAAAGCTATGGAAATTCCTCTGCTGTGTTGAGTGGTCTAATGAGCGACATACGGTAATGTGTGTCTGTGTTGCTGTGTGCTGGTTCCAGTTCGGGGGATGTCCCTATTTATAGAGAGATCTCTTCAGTCTGAAGCTCATGTGACGAGACTTTCTTGCTGCGGTTCAGCATTCTGCAAGCTGTTACTCTATCTATGAACCGGCTCTAACGGACTGAACGCTCTCTTGTAGCTGAACCTCTAGATTCGTTGCTGCTGATAACGAAGCTGACGATTCTGACCAGGTTCCAACCTCCTTGCATCTTTGAAACCGCGTCTCTTAAGGTTCACTTAATTGTACTTTTACAACTAATTCCGGGTGTTCCTAACAGCCGCTTTCTGGCAGTTTTGGCATCAGAATTCATTATGAATCCTTTATCTTTGCTCAATCACAGTTTGTCATTCATCCTGTTCTGTTCCGCTTGTTAATAACGGGTGATCTGTATGAATCACAGTCGTTATGCGATGTCATAAGCCGTGCTCCTACTGTTGTCGTTTAAGGTCAGTAGTTCTTTAGAAAAAATGTTCCCAGATTTATAACATATGCTGTTCCCACACAATCCCAGTGCCGTAAAAAATATATTAACCTGTGGCTCGACGGAGATGATGAAGTAAATCATATATTTCTTTCTTTCCTTTATCCCTTCCTTGTCGTCATGTCAGTCACTCCTTTCCCCTCATATTACTTTCCCATTTCGTCATTATTCCTCTCCCTTTCCTTCCTAAATCTCCTTCACATTATAACAGTTCTCTTGCTCTCGTTCTTTCAGTAATTTATTCCTTTCGTACCTTTATCTCCTTCCCTCCCATCATGTTTATTTGTCCGTCCTATTGCTTGCCCTCCGTGTCCTGTCACTCACTCATGGAGCTGAGCCCTTCTTGAGAAGCTTCCAATTGTGTAGCTACTCAAGAACTTCCCAGCATTTTGTGGAACCCGAAGGTTCATTACCGTGTTCAGAAAATCCTTCCACCGGTCACTATTCTGAGTCAGATCGATCCAATCCATACCCTCCAATCATATATCTCTAAGATCTATTTTAATATTCTCCGCCCACCTACGTCTTGGTCTTCCCAGGTGTCTCCTTCCTTTTAGCTTTCCCACCAATATCCTATATGCATTCCTCCTCTCCTCATTCGTGTTACATGCCCTGCCCATCTCATCTTCCTTGACTTGATTATTCTAATTATAGTCTCCGTGTCCTATCAAGACACTAAAATGGAGCGTCCAGTTTTACCAGAGCATGTGCCTGTTGTCAACGGCAGCCACGTTTGCTTTCCTCCGAGCATGACCATCTCCAGTTGATATGAATTTTCTGAACTATATAGCTCTATCATCTAACTAGCGTACTGACTAAGCCTAACAAACTAACTTGCTGTTAGTAGAACCGGAAGATACCGAAGCTTTCCATTGGGTGCGAACCTTAGCCAGTTCCGGGAACCCCCTACCTTCTCTACTTTAATTAACTAGGTAGCTTATGCATCGTAATGTTATCTCTCCGTTTAGTAGTTTATAAGCTTACTGATTTCTGTGAGGTTTTCCCACGTACCTCTCCATCCTCCTCTGGTTAACAACCAAAATGAAGTCAGATGACATAAATGACAATGCTCATTGTTTGAAATTCGTTTTTCAGTTGTATTTACGCTTATCGAATGACATAGTAACGTAATGCCAATATCGAATGCAGACAGGAGAAAATTTAATTTCGGAAATTTAATAAATAAATTATTGTTTTTCGCTTACTTTTGTTAAGGCCATTAAAACAAGAACGAGGCCTGTTACACAGGGTAACTAAGAAACGTATGCAACCTATTCGCCTGAAATCCATTTGGAAGAGCGATCACGTGGGAGACGTAGGCACGGGTGAAATTTAGGCCAGCTGATATTAGAATTGATTTTTGGAAACTAAGTCGAGAATATTAGAACTGGATTCATCTGGCTCAGCGCCAAATGACGAGCCTTTACGAACGCAGCAATTCTGCAAAGACGGGAATTTTCTCGAGCGGCTGAGTAACTATCAGCTTCCAAGTAAGCGCCTGCATTTGGTTATTGCTGGTTTCATATGCGCTTACTGAACTAAGTTCAGTGGAAATTTTTTTCCCGTGTGCAATATAGCAATAGAACAAAGCTTTCTTTCTGTCCCCCATTGGATAGCTCAGTCGATATGGGGACGGCCTACCGGTTGGACGACCGGGGTTCAATTCCCGGCAGTGCCAAGATATTTTTTCTGTAATCCACAGTTTCCAGGCCGGCTCTGGAGCCCACCTGGCCTGCTATCCATTTGGTACCTGGACCCCCCCCCCCCCCCNATCCAATGGACACCGGGGCTATAGAGGCCGAGACGTAAAGATAACCCCTCACCTCCCTCTAGTGCCGAGGTCGAGAATGGCGAAGCTGTACATGCACCCCCACACGTGTTCATGACGTTGTGCTTAATAAATTAAGTACAGGAACAACTTTACCTTTTATTTCTTCTGTGNTCTTCTGTGTGTGTGTATACATACGAGATGGACTAACCGAGTGAAGATACTGTGTCGACTGGGCGGCCGGATTTCATTTCCCTGCGAGAACATTTTTTTTCCCCATCTCTACGACGGTAGGTCCTATGCGGCCTACATACTCTTCAATTACACTAAGAACTTGGGACTTTCTACGAGGTAAAGACGGCCTGAACGTGATCGTCCATTTAGTGCCATGTTTACCTCCGTTCCGTTTGTAAGCCTTCGTCTCGCGGTGCCTAGACATGCGAACATATATTTATGGAGAGAGGCTGGATAGGACTTCTGCTTACATTACAGTCTTCCTATATGATTTGAGGCTGCAGTGTGGGGATCGCTTTCTGTAGCGACTGCTTGTGAAGAGTTTATCCGGGACCGGGCTGGCCTTAAGTGCCAGTGGCGTGGTCCTGCCTGGGAATCTGATTACCGGCGGTGTTGCCATTCCCGCAATATATGAACCATATCCAGTATCTGGAGCTTTGAGCCGGGATATACGTGCATTAGACGAGGCCTAAAGTAATTACTGTATGCATAGTAGCTGGATGTCTGGATGAAGCGGACGAACTCGGCGAGGGAGAAGTGGAGAAGGAAGAAAAAATACGAAGAGCGAAATGAGGGAAAGAGTAGAAGAATGGAAAGAAAATTATAGTAATGGAAAATGCAAGAGATAAGAAAAGGGGTTTCAGAAAGAGAGGAAGTAATAAATACAATATAAAAAGGAAAATAAACGAAAGAGTGAAGAATGATAAATATTGAGAATAAGAAAAAGAAAGAAAGAGACAGGAAAGCAGGAGAGAAAAGGAAAGGAGATTAAGAAATCAAACGAAAAGGAGTGAAAAAAAGAAACAAAGGTCTGTTCATCCTCCGTTTTCTGTTCTACGCCGAAGAGATAAACCCCTCGAGCCTCGCGATTTGTATGTGTTCCTTGTAAAAATGTGCGTGTGATGTCTCTGTTCATATGCCAGTCGGTCCGCATCTTATATCTTGGGATCATTTTCAATTAAATATAGCATTGGGTATGTACACTGAAAGTCGTAGGATGACTGGATAGAGGGTGTCACGTGTTCAGCGCAACGAATCCCCACGGCCGTTAATTTCGGTTTTCTAGACCGGGGTCGTTATTTCCGTGAAATAGCTCCTCAGTTATCCTCACAAGGCTGAGTGAACCCCATTCCAGACCCACTACTTCTCAGAAAATCTGGTAGCGCTGGGAATCGAACCCGATACATCTGGATCTGTAGCCAGGAACTCTGACCATTAGACCACAGAGACCGTCGATTAGCTCTGAACCTCCATGTATATATATGCAGCATGAAGATAGTTTGGAGCATCGTGTTGAGGCCTGTGTTCTTACACAGAAATATGACGCAACTTAACACACTCTTGCGTTAAGACTTGGTCTGTTACTAGAGGGCTGAAGGCAGAGGATGTTGCTGGAGCAATTTATGGCCATTGCCCCTGACATATAGAGGCAGTTTCTTTACACTGTAAAGAGGGAAATGAGAAGTACCGGGATAGATTGGGCACAACTTCTCTTACTGGAGAGAAAAGTGAAAATTGCTTCTTTGCCCCCCCCTTCCTACCCTTTTACATTGACCCCTGCATGTCAGGGGTGACATGACTGCGTTTCGTATTACTGATCATGCAAACTGGTCTTCAGCATGGCAGGCTTCTAGAATATAAAGTTCATCTGTTTGCTGCTTATGATACTAGGTAACTTCAAATCGGTTAATGAGCTTTCTTGTACCTAATTCCCTTTCGAACAGTTTTGGTATTCTGTGATATCAGTGGAAATGTATTCTCTCACCTCTTGACAATTAAAATTAAATGCTTGTGTTTCTCGCCGATAAATGTTATAAAGAATACGTCTTCGGATGTGGCTCTGTGAAGAGGTTGTGTTAACCGACGTTTCGGAGGAACGTATCGCCTCCATCTTCAGTATAAATCCGCTAGCGATGAACCAGCGTGCATACTGCAGTCTGCAACAGATTGCTCACGCTGGTTTATCGCTCGCGGTTTTTCTATGTCATGAAGATGGAGGCGACATTTTCCTCCGAAGCTTCGGTTAACACAATATCTACACGGCGCAACATCCCAGAAGACGGCATTCTTCATAGTCACCGCCGTGAAAAACTCAAATCTTACAAATATTATAAAGTTCTATATGAACTTGAAAGCGGATAATGTGGTTATTTTGTTAATTAAACTTAGCGTTGAGATGATTAGGGTACGCGGTAGCGTAGTTGGTTGAGGCACTATGCTACAAGCCGGAAGGTCACGGGTTCAAGTCCCGATGAGGTCATTGGATTTTTCCAATGTACCTAATCCTTCCAGCCGCACTATGGCCCTGGGGTTCACTCAGCCTCTGACAGAAATGAGTACCAGGAATTAATTAATAATTTTCCTGGGGAGTAAAGCGCGGCCGGCGCGTAAGGCTGACAACCTTACCGCCATCTTTGAGCCGATTGTCTAGATAATGTGGGACCCTCAACGTCTCACAACCAAATGGGCCTTCACGGCCTGTTGCAGGGATACGTTTACTTTTTTTTTACTTGAGATGATTAATATGTTGCAATGGTACCTTTTGAATTTTGTTACCGAGATAGATTTTGGAAACCCATAAAATATCTCTGACATACCCATATTGAACTATTATTTAAAATCGAATAGTAATTCTGGAATAGATTATTTGAGAATATCCATCTATATTTACATAAGTTTTCAAGAAATGTAGAGATAACTCTATTATATCTAATTCGAACTCTGTGTTTAATATTAGACATATTCTTGGCTCAGTCGGTATAGCGAGTAGACCACGGGCTAAACGACCGAAAAGTTGGAACCTAGTTCCCGGTAAGTGTGACAGGATTTCTGCATAACGGCCCGACCGGCCCGTGGGCCAACCCAGCCTCCTATTCAGTGTGTCCCTAGTGCTCTTTTCCTAGGCTAGAACGAGAGGGGTGTGAAGCTGACTGCTAACCTCCATCTAGCGACGAGGTCAAGAAAGGTGGAGCTATACTCCCACTCTCCCCATGCGTCGTCACGTTGTACTGCTTAATTAAGATCAGAGATAATTTCACCTTTTATAATTGTTACGTATTTTAATGTTTAATTAATATTAAAACATACGTTTAAAATAAAGTGGGATTTCTTTCTGGTACTCGTGAACTAGTCAGAAACTTTTTCAAGTATTGTCATGGGAATGTAACTTTCGATTTACGAAATTTCACCTTACGTGCAGCATTTATGCAATGAATTTCCTCCGTAAAAACAGGAATACCTCGGATATCGAACCCAGTACCACTAAGAAGCCTTAGCTTGGCAATTATCGAGTTGTTCTGAGTAATTCCTGGGACAAATCGCGCGTGTTCGCCAGTAAAGCAATATTGGGAGCCAGTTCAATCTGCGCTCTAGCCTTCAGCCGGTCCTTTACGCGTGACAGCAGGTAATACTCTGAGGTGCAGAGTTGGCGGAGGGCACGTTACGATGCGACACTATCGCCTCAGTTCCCCGGCCCTGCGAGTTACTGTTCCGTATGGAGAATGGTTATAGGACACACCAGGTTACGCTAATTGAAGTTCACAGGAAGTCAGTATCGCTATTTCCAGGTTTGATCAGTTCATTGGTGATTCTAATGCGATTGTTGCATCGTCTGACGCGAATCAGAGCTTCCAGCATTCTGTAGTCATTTCACGCTGATCTCATTTTGGTCGGACCGTTTTCGAGTGACTCAACTGTCGTTCTCGGCCCTGTACTCTACCCAGATTCCTCGTTTATTCGTCAAGTGTCGTAGCGTTGCCATCGCCGATTTATCGCTGTGAAAGTAATTTCAGCTGGCTGCTCGAGAAAATTCATTTTCGAAAGCGTTCACTCATCGAACACTTTTTTCTAGTCTTAGAGCAATTGAACAGTTCTGCTGGTTGCAGAGGGTGTTCGTGTCCCGAGATGTACAGGCAGATTCCAGCCTACCTGTGAAAATTTAGCTGCATGTTCTTCTGTCCCCGAAACTTTTGAAAGAACACGCATGAGAGGTGACATATCTGACATACAAGCATCAGGGCTATATATATATTTTTCTATACTTTTTTTCCATCTTTTAAGTCTTTTCTACCTTATGCTCTACTCTTATTTTTCTTCTTATAATGCCATCGATTCTTTGTCTTCTAAGTATTCTATGCCTTCATCGTCTTTTTCTCTTCTTCCTCTTCCTTTCGAGGCCTGACTCCATCTTAATCAGTCCCTGAACTGCACAAACTCCACATTCAGTCTATAAAATGCCTCCAGTGCCACCCGCCCTCGCTGCATGTACGTCGGATTGAGACCATTTGTATGTTTGTTACCTGACATCCAAAGAAAGCATTTTTTTTTTCAGAGAGACTTACTTACTTTAGGGCCGCGCCATAGCTCAAGCGGTTAGTCCCTGGCTTCTCACCGCGGCAGCCCGGGTTCGATCCCGGGTGTGGTCAAGTTGGATTTGTGGTGGACAAAGTGGCGCTGGGGCAGGTTTTCTCCGAGTACTTCGGTTTCCCTTGCTAATCTTCATTCCAGCAATTGCTCCACAATCACCCTCACCTATCATCTGGGGCTGGTACAATAGGCCAGAAGCGGCTCCAGTACAAGGGACTTAGTCCCACCTCACTAGCAATAAAAAAAATACACGACAGGCGGTTTACCGCCAGTCAGTTTGTCTTTGCGACAAGCCCCTTGAGACTTACGACCACTATTTTTTTCAACTGAACACTTGCGGTCATAGTCCTTATGTAAAATCCTGTATGACGAGAGAATGGGTCTGTTGTTTACAATTTGCTGCTGGTCCACGCCAGCGCAGTCATTCTCAGGTCCGAGTCCCGCGGGATTAATGACCACATGTTCTAGACCTCGGCACTAGTTGGAGGTGAGTGGTTAGCTTCAAATCCCGGCCGCTTTACCCCTGGGGAAGGAACGCCGGTACCCATTAGATAGGAGGTTGGGTGGGCCCCAGAGTCGATCTGGATGGCATGGATAAATGAAAATTCTTGAATCTACCGGGACTCGAACTCCGACTTCTCGGTCGTCCAACCCGTAGCCAGTCGCTGTACCTACTATATATAATTTATATTATTCTAACACATCCATACTTAGGTCCAACAGCATCTAACTTATTCACGAATCCGTCAGCCAGAATTAATTCACCTTGCGTAAACAGTTGGACAGCTTCGTTTACGTGGGAAACAAATGTGATGTAAGACAGAATTCTGATACTTAATCTGAAACCCAATTAAAATGAATATATTGCTCTGTGTCTTAAATATGTTTATGTAAACCATTAAGGACTTGATTTCTTTTCCATTCCTGTCAGGTGTAACTTTATTTATTTTGTTAAAGAACGTTAGAATTATGGTATCATCATGTGGTAAAACATCCTTCCTAACTTTAAAATGTACCGCGTGAATGGTGAATCTTTCTGTAGTAGTTTATCTTATCAACGATACATTTTTTATTCTTTTGTCTTCTAAGGCGACGCAATGTGGCCAACCCTTATAGGCATTTGAAAAGAGTATGTTCCTTTTTCAAGAGCTGAACGCACCGGAAAAGTCTCAAGGTGCCCATTTCTCTGTAACGAATTCTAGAATAGTGTCTCTCACGGCGCCTAGGCGTCGCCCCCGGTGCAGCGTCCCGATGCGAGGCGGATGCTGGAGCGGGGCTGCGGTGTGATACCATTGTCTCGTATTAAAGTAAATCTAGAATTTTGAATAACAAAAACTTAACAACTCACAGAGTTGTTACAATTCAAATCTTAGATTTTAAAAGTTCATGACTTATGAATGTTCGTGGAAACTATTGTAAACAATTAAGCACAGTTCACCTCAGTTCATTGCAGAGAAAGAAGGCATGGAGTTTAAACTCCACACATTTTTTTTTCCTTGGCACTACAGCCCCAGTGGGCCTAGGCCTACCTCCATGAACTCCGTTCACTTCGGTTTTTCTAGATCTTACACATTCGGTAGGACTCCTTGGGCGGGTGATCAGCTCGTCGCAAGGCCTCTACCTGTAGACAAACACAGAAAAACGCACACAAACATCCATTCCCTGAGTGGGATTCGAACCCACGATCCCGGCTTCCGAGCGAGCGAAGACAGTGCATGCCTTAGACCGCTCGGCTACCGTGACCGGCCCCCACACATTATAGTTCTCGGTGGTAAAAAGGTAAAGTTGACCCTGTGCGTAACTAATTAAGCCCTACGCCATGAAGGCGTATGAAGGAGTGGATGTATAGATCCACATTTTCTTGAGATCGATAGTAGCTGGAGGTGAGTTCTCAGCTTCACGCCCCTGCCGCTTTACTCACTCGGAGAAAGAGCCCCTGGTACCCATTGGATATGAGGCTGGGTGGGCCCCAGGGTCTCGGTGATGGTAATATTTTGATTATAACTGTCTTCTGTAAAAGAGAGTGAAGGTTGCCTTCTCGTTTCGGCCGCTTTACCTGTTGGAGAAGAACTGAGTGGGGCACAAGGTCGGTCTGGCAAAGAACACATACCTGCACCAGTCCAAGGAACACAAAGCAGGTGCAGAATTCCATTGATAAAATCTGCAGAGGTAAACGGCTGCTTGGAAAAACGCGACGAGAATTGAATTGAGGGCATTCGGGCGGTTTGGCGCTGGCTTCTATTTTGGGCGACTTCCTGTGAGATTTGTTGTGAGGCTTCACCATCGCTTCGCACTCAGCTGTCTCCCCCTTCCGAAGAGCGCTGTAGCCGTGACTAGGCAACACGTTATCATACCCTCAGTCTATGGATCTGGCGTTGTTTCATCTCTGGCCCGGCACTGGCCTGTTCACAGAGTAACGAAGTGAATCACAAGGAAACAGACTGTAAGGATGTGCGCTCTTCGTAGTAAGAGTATCCTCCTGCTTCTGTCTGTTTGTCTGCCTGCCTGTCTGTCTGTGGCTTTACAGTCCTTAGTTGGACCTTGGCCGCTTCTCAGGTTCTTAATCCTATACACAGTCGGTAGGACTCTTTGGATGGGGGATCAGCCCGTCACAAGACCGCTACCTACATACAGAACAACACAAACACATAATAAACACATACAGACATCCATGACTTGGGTGGAATTGACACCCACGATCCCAACGTTTGAGCAAGCGAAGACAGTTAATGCCTTAGACCAGTGTTTCTCTATCGCTGGGCCGCGACCCGTTACCGGGCACTCCATCAATTATACCGAGCCCTCAGCTTATAAAAAAATTTACCGGTCCGCGGTCTCACAAAGCTTGAGAACCACTGCCTTAGACCGCGCGGCCACTGTGTTCTGCCCTGCCTCTGTCTAGGTCTCGCAAGTGGTTTCTTGACTTCGCGGTCAGTATGCCCGTCTCATGTCTTCTAGCGCTAGCTTGTTACGTTTTTATACCTTTGTGAAACATAGCCATACAGTAGTACTATTACGCGAATTGAGAAGTACAGACTTGTACTTCATGAGGCTTCTCAGCCCACGGCCGTCTCTGAACAGTCACATCCAGCCCAGACATGCTCTAGCGACTGCATTCTCTCACTCCCCCTCCGCGCGGTAGACAACTGAATCTCTCAACGCACCGAATATCGCGGTGTGGTTGCTACAACCCGTCTTCGTCTTCGTTTTGTACGGTTCCCCGCTTCGAATCCGAGAGATAAGCTATTATGCCTGATGGTTTACAGCGGTTTCCTCCATCCCTCCTAGCGAGTATTGTACTCGTACTTATACTGAAGTAGGTCACTACTGTCCCCATGTGGGTTCCGCATTGTTAACAGGCATGCATGTCAGCCCCAAATAATCCATACATTTGAATAAACTGATAATAATGAAATACCTCTCCACCCACTTGCAATATTGACATCTGCGAATACCACTGCAGCCTGTGGGCTTGTATTTAGGATGAACTCTGTTCGATTCTCTGAGATTGACCTGACCGTTGGCTCCCTCTGCCCCCGTACGCAAATGCGAGGGTTGACGTAACGTCACGGCTGTCGTTTTCTTCCAGATCTAACCTGATTCAATGTTCGCGATGGTTCTCCTTCGTGGCGCTGTAACTCCTGCGTGGCGGTACGGAACTAATGACGTTCGCGCCCACGGCATGGACTCGCTCTTCCCGTTAGTTCTAAGGGCGAATAATGAGAAGCGTCAAAGCAGCCCTTATGCCATTTATTGTTTTCCCCTGTGTTATGTTAAGGGATTGAAAGTCATGGCTTAGAATTCATCCCAATTGTGTTTTATGATTTTCTAACACCAGTAATACCAATATGGTGGCTTTCTGAGTTGGTAATGCCACTAGTGACGCTATATACCGTATTTACGCATGTATATGCCGCACATTTTTTGCCAAAAATTCAAGAGGAAAACTGGGGTGCGGCTTATATTCGAAATATTCGAAATCACACTTCATTTAAAAAAAATTAACGTTGCCAAATTTCAGAATAATTTCTACTCCTGAAATAATATTCCAAGAAAGTTATTTTTTCTATAATTTCTGTCTGAAAATTGTTTTGCGGCCTATACACGCACGCGGCCTATACATGCGTAAATACGGTATATAACATGAATGTTGTGTGTTGTAAGAACCCTTTTTATCACACTTTTTATAATACTCGAAAACTGTTTATCGGCCTCTCAGAACGTTCATTTAGTTTTTTAGTTGTGTGATTATAATTGAAAGCTGTTGGAGCTCGGTATGACATGTAGAATGTTATATAGAGATGGACCGTAAACGCTCCTGCATATTAATTTTGTATAGCAATTTCCATCATGTTGGAAATGTGTGATTTTTAGATTATATATATGACAAGTTTATTGTAGTCGGAATATTGACTGATGGAAATTATGTAGAGAAACACATTTCTAAATTATGAAACTATTGATTTATAATGTTCACACTTGGATCGAATCATTTGATATAAATAAGGCGCTCTTCCCAATAACCGGTCACGGTAGCCGAGCTGTGTAAGGAATGTACTGTTTTCGCTCGCTCGGAAGCCGGGATCATGATTTCGAATCCCACAAAAGGCATGGATGTTTGGTATGTGCATGTGTTTATTTTGTGTTTGTGTTGTCCTGTGTTTAGGTACAGGCCTTGCGACGAGCTGATCACTCGTCCAAGGAGTCCTACCGTCTGTAAATGATCATGAAACTGAACATCAGAGGCCAGGCCCCAAAGGGACTGCAGAGCTAGTGAAAAAAAAATCTTCCCAATACTTATTTCTTGTAATCGAATGATATTATTATTGGTGTTTCTGGTCTGTGTGACCCCTTAACGTATGCACCTCTGTCCATACAGCTGAGGAACAATCGGTAGATAAATAGACTTCCGCCATATCCAATAACGAATTTAAGAGAAGTTTAAAACTTCTGGGGGTCTGTTTCGGATCCTGGCGTTCGGTAACCTTTTGCAGGTGCTGTACCTTGATATGAGTCTCTGCATCGTGTTCAGCAGGTGCCAGAAGCCATCGCGGTTTCATCAGTTTTCACATAATCCGTTTGGCTTAATGCTACATTCATCCCTTTCCACCCGGACCTTCTCTGGCCGCCAGTTTTTGCAGGCCCTTCTCCCTACAGCCAAATGTATTTTTTTGGGGGGGGGGATTATATTATTGCCATGTCACCTGCAGACGTCAGGGATCAGCCCGATCGACGGGGTTAACCGAATCCAGTTACACGGAAGGAGGAGCCATCTCTCTGTATAGCAGAAACACAGAATGGTAAAACGTCACTGACTCGGTACTACAGGATTCCACAACTGTCTCCGTTTGATGGCACACTCAAATATAGTTCATTATCTCATTGCGCTATATTACTTCATGAGTAAGGTTACTGCACATACGTATATGTGTATTGTGGCATATTTGCTCGAAGTAAGAAGTATAGAGCCAGAGAACGGCTCTGTAACTATATTCGTTTCTAGGCAACGGCCGCGAAACAGACAACGGAACAACGTCCGTCGCTAGGCAGCAGATTCTTAATAAGAATTGACGGCAGCTGCTAGGGAACCGTTCGGTAAACACGATCCCATGGCAGTTGAGGCACGTGCTGTAGGAACTGTGTTCTCTATGTGGTCCGTGCCGAGATGTTATAGGCAAGGGACGAAGTTAGAGCTTGGTCTGTAAAGAGAACACTTAGTTGGAGTTGCACGACTGCTTAGTTGGAAGAGAGAACTTGAGCATGGAAGCAGAGAAATAGCCATTGATAGAAGTCGGTACCAGGAAACGACTAGCGGAGGCTGTAACAGACTGAGAACATTAGTTTGTGTGCAGTAGTGATTTGTACAGTGTGGAGATCAATGATGGCGCTATAATTATGAGTTATGTGCTAAAGTGGTCAATAAATCCAATATCCAATCCAAAACCCCGTCGAGAGTTATTCTAAATCGTGGCAGTATGTATGTGGCCTATGTATGTATTTATATTGACGCTAATGTACATATGTATGTATGTATGTATGTATGTGTATGCGTCTTTTTTTAAACATACGTACAAGAACTATGTATTGTTTATTTATCATAATTCTTTATGATTTTAATTTGAGAAATTTATTATAATACTAGTATAAGATCCGTTGACTGTCTTCGCTTGCTTGGAAACCGGGTTCGTGGGTTCGAATTCCACTCAGGGCATGGATGTTTAGTTTGTGTGTGTGCGTTTGTCTGTGTTTGTGTACAGGTAGAGGCCTTGCGACGAGCTGATCACCCGCCCAAGAAGTCCTACCGAATGTGTAAGATCTAGAAAACCCGAAGTGAACGGAGAAGTTCATGGAGGTAGGCCTAGGCCCACTGGGGCTGTAGTTCCAAGAAAAAAATAAGATCGGTTGAAATTTCTACTAGAAATTCTTACGGCTGTAAGCGTCCTATTTGGTCACACTGTAGTTATTTCCGCTCTTATGCAGTATAGTCCTCGAGGGACACTTTGAAATCACGATTTCACTCAATATGTACTCTAGGAACTTAAAAGGTTCCGGACAGACAGCTACATTTATAGCAAAATTCTAATCTTGGTAGAATAACAATAAGCTCTAAATGGTGCTGCCACCTAGACGTACACTGTGAACTTCTTCCGCTAACGGTTGACCCTGCATTACCCACTCGTCTTAGCATCTACGTTCCACTTTCTTAACTGCTACGGTCTCTGAGCCTGTTCTGCATTCAAACAGAAAAGCAAGCGTTACCCTTACTTACATATGGACGCATTACAGCTCATAGAGATGTCTGAGAAACGGAATGTTAAGAACAAATAGTATGCCTGTTACTAAGTGAGAGCACTTCCTAGATTTAAACAATGATGGAACACATGAAACTGAGTCTTACAGATATAGGGTTTGGGGTTGGAGATTGAATTTTTGCTGGCTCGTTATGGAGTCCATGGCGGGCTTATGTAAAGACAATAATGAAAGTTCTCTTTCTTTAAAAGGTAAGGAATTAATTTCTTGGCTGAGAAACTGTTAGCTTTTCAAGGAAGACGTTGGAGCTTATATTTCCTAGTTCTTAAATATGTCCTCAGAGGGATGAAGACAGTTTTTAGATATTTTACTGCAAAATGATAAAGTTAATAAGCAAATGGACACATAAGGTCTAGAGGAATTTCGTAATTTGTGCGAGTCACTTAGTGCTGTTACGTTGGTCGATTTTTGGCTCCAGTGAACTGTCTGGAGGAAGAAACAGTAACTATACACGACATTTTCGTGCGGAAGTCAGTTGCGGAGTTATCTCTCAGAAGATATAATATAATGATTAAAGTTAAACGCCTTAAGGGAGACATTTCGTGAGTATGCGAATGGGACTGAAGTTACTCAAGACAAGAGTATCGCTCGAGAATTTGTCTTGACTGTAATGAACTTTCGGATTCAGTTGCATTGGATTCTCTCATGCTTGCGAACATTGCAATGTCTTCCGAATTATAACACCGCGTGTTACATGAAGAAGCTTTAGATATTTAAGAGTCTGCAGCCGCTGTATTCTGGGTAGAAGCGGCCAGAGGTTTATACTGGCGTGACGTTGTACGAGGACTATATCCTCTTAACTGTTGAGCCTGCAACACATTCCCTTCGTTTTCCTTTACATACCAGTGCCTACCGCAGTTCTGGGCACGTGTTATCTGGAAACTGAGGCAGCTACTTCTTCAGGAATCTCTGAAGCTACTCTCATAATCTTTTCTTACCCAAGTTCGCAGGCCGCGCCATAGGTCAAGCGATTATTCGCTGGCTTCCCACCGCGACGGCCCTGGTTCGATCCCGGGGTCTGATCAAGTGGGATTTGTGGTGGACAAAGTGGCGCTGGGGAAGGTTTCCTCCGAGTACTTCGGTTTCCCCTGCCAATCTTCATTCCACCAATTGCTCCACAATCACCCTCACCTATCATCTGGAGCTGGTACAATAGGCCAGAAGTGGCCGCAGTATGTACAAGGGACTTAGTCCCACCCCACTAGCAAAAAAAAAAAAATACCCAAGTTCGTACCTTTACATGTATGCTATAATTTAATGTGGTTCGTTAACCAGTCAGTCAGCCACTGTGTTAAACAACACATGTAAACTTATTCTCTCAGTTCTTGTGGACAGACCAGTTTGTAAGACGTGACCGGTATCGTGTGTCTACTTAGTAGACTGGGCGGAGTCACTCTCTGAGAACCAGAAGATGTTTGGGTTGCTCAAGTTTATTATGACTAGTGCGTTAACTGTTTTCATCATTCCTTTCCTCAGGCACATAAACCACAACTCCCACTATTCCTGCCATGTTTCATTTCACTCGCAAATCGGTGACAAAGAGTTAAAATCGAGATTTCAATATACGTGCTGAGCCGAACGTATGTGTTGATGTTGCCTTGGGAATTTCTCTGATATGCAAAACGAGTCCCTTCAAGCGACAGTGAAAAACTACTGAGGTCAAATGGAGGTCTTGTAAAAACTATTAGTCTTCTCTGTTTTTCATACGATATGAAAAAGGTTTCAGGGTGAATAAATGACCGTAACTCAGGATTCCGTTTACGTGAATTATGACTTCTTCACAGTGGAAGAAATATCTCAGTACATTACCTGGCTGAAGCAAGAGACCGCTTGTGAATGAACGCTGCTATCCAGTCTACAGATTCGAATGGCCGACATTTCGGCAACGAACTTTTAATCAGTTGGAGTAATGTGGTTTCGAATAGCAGAGAGATTTGTCTTTGTTTGCTATAAGAAATGGCCGTAAAGAATAGGCAGATGTTTCTTCATTGCCAAATGTTTAATCTCGTCCGCTGAGTTGGGATTTGTTCGTTTTTCGGTAGTTTTCTTCTGAGGAAAACTCTTCCCTTCAGTGAGACGATATGCGGGACAGGATGTGAAGTGCAAGACAAGTTTTCTTCATCGATGATGATGATTATGATGTTGATGGTGGCAACAACAGCAGCAACCGACATTCTAAAGGAAGGGTGTGTGTTGGAAGTGCAATTTGTCTGCAATAGCCAGGCAGAAGTTGTAGGAGTAATAAATTATTGGAGGATTAGGAGAATGGAAATAGCAGATGCAAAACATCTATGTAACTGTTAGTGTCCATTGAGCAATGTAACTCCATTCTGGGAACAGTTTCATTTATTCATAAAATACATATTATAAAACTTAATTCAGATGGAAGGACACCTTTTCAAACTGGGACTGACAGATGACCCAACCTGAGGAAAGTGCCTACAAGAAGACGAATCAGTCACACATATCGTATGTGATTGTGAGGCCATAGCTTACTTAGGATTTCGTCACCTGGGTCTCTTCTTCATGGAACCAAGCGACTTTTTTGACACCCCCTTAAATAAAGTCCTACATTTCACTCGAAGTGTAGGATTAATAAAGGGTTAATCCTAAGGGGAAGCACAATAGATCATTGAAGGTCGCAGTGCGGGGGCTGGTTTTTATGGCCCACCTTTTACACACACACACACACATACACACATACATACATACAATTCAGATGAAATCTGTGGCCTCTGGTTCTCAGATAACCGTCGTAATAAATAGAAAACTTAGTCAATAACAACAATAATAATAATTTAATTATTATTTATTTGCGTGCTTACTCAACTTCCTACAAGTCGAGTATAAAGTAAGCACGAGCAAAAGAAACAACAACAGCAACAACAACAACAACAACAACAACAAAACGAAGCAGATGCTTAAACAGACGCCAAAAAGATGCGACTTCTCTCACTTAGACAATTCAATTTACTGTTTGGGTAATCAAGAACTTACCATGCCGGTCACGGTAGCCGAGCGGTCTAAGGCATGTACTGTCTTCGCTCGCTTGGAAACCGGGATCATGGGTTCGAATCCCACTCAGGGCATGGATGTTTAGTTTGTGTGTGTGCGTTTTTCTGTGTTTGTATACAGGTAGAGGCCTTGCGACGAGCTGATCACTCGCCCAAGGAGTCCTACCGAATGTGTAAGATCTAGAAAAACCGAAATGAACGGAGAAGTTCATGGAGGTAGGTGTAGGCCCACTGGGGCTGTAGTGCTAAGGGGTGTGGGGGAAAGGAACTTACCATTGTACAGTATGATTAGGAGAAACAGTTTTGAGTCGGTATACGTCAGCGTCCATACAAACAACATTAGAAACTGAAGCGCGTCGAACAGAAGGACAATTTCTCTTGATGAGCAGACGAAGATAGAAAAGTCCCTGATATACCGAGAAGGAAGTGAAGATCAGCGTTTCCCGAAATAAAATGGCAGAATTTAGAGCCAAACTGAATTCGAATAAATAAATAAGTGTATTATAATAATTCTACTTCAGTGCTTCATTGTTTTCTACTGGAATTGCATATTATCTCTGCAGATCAGAGATCCCTGCCCTTGCTCAGCACTGGGTTCATGACAGAAGCTCCGCTTTAAATCCCGTCTGACTCGGTTCACAGCCTATATTTCTTTAATCTGTATTTCAAGGTTCACGTATTTCTTGTTTCCTGTATACGCGCTATATACGCTGCCCTTCTAATGATCCTTGATGTAGTCATGCAAACAACACAAGAACAAAACATCGAATAACAGAATTTTTTTTTCCTTGGCACTACAGCCCCAGTGGGCCTAGGCCTACCTCCATGAACTTCTCCGTTCACCGATTAACAGAAAATCCACTGTTACCCTTGAATGTTTGTACACCGGAACTTAAGGTCATTGTAGCAACGTCTGCAGTTCTCTTATGGCTGAGGACAATTTGAAACTATATCAAGCTATTGTCATGTCTGTGCTCTGTGGTCCATGCCTAATATCAAATTTC
Organism: Cryptotermes secundus; assembly: GCF_002891405.2. Lineage (NCBI taxonomy): Eukaryota > Metazoa > Arthropoda > Insecta > Blattodea > Kalotermitidae > Cryptotermes > Cryptotermes secundus. The sequence continues at coordinate 960,812 of NW_019722432.1, read as the reverse complement.
TAGATGAAGCAGCCAACTGATTTGGCATCATGAAACCGGAGGCTGTTGTTCTATTAGCAGAACTTTGTGCTTTTACTGCAACATGCTTAAGCTCTGTAGCTTCCGCCTCAGAAATTCACGTGGCTGTCTCACTGATATATTGATAACTAATTAGAAATTACATCCGAGCAAGTTGGCTCAAGTACAAACGCTTCTTATTTGTATTCGGGAGATGTCAGATTCGAATCTCGGCTGGGACATCGACTGTTCTGAGGTTTTCGTAGTTTTCCTTAGTCACCTCAGGAAAATTCTTTGATATTGCCTCAAATCAAGCCACTACCATTTACTTCCAAATCCTTTCCACTTCATTTACTAGTCATCCTACAAGTCAACGATGTAGATTCTGAGCTACCGACAAAAAGACAACAAAGTCCGTGATTTCAGTCCGCAAGCGAACTATACCGACCGAGCAATCGTCGCTTGTCGGCAAAGTTAGTGCCAACTTTTACTGACAGAGGGTGTCGCTTGGTCAGCGGAGCGAATCCCTCCGGCCGCTAATCTCGGTATTCTAGACTGGAGTCGCTATTTCCTTGAAATAGCTCCTCAGTTATCCTCACGAGGCTGAGTGAACCCCATTCCAGACCCACTACTTCTCAGAAAATCTGGTAGCGCCGGGAATCGAACACGATGCCTCGGGACCTGTAGTCAGGAACTCTGACCACTTGACCACAGAGCCGGTCCTGAGCATCATTAAATAAAGGAAAGGTAGAGTTTTCCCTGCGTTTAACTGATTAAGCACTATGCCATTAGGGCGTATGGGGGGAGTGAGTGTGTAGATCCCATCGATAAATAAATCGTAAATAAAATAGGAAGTAAGAAGACGGAGCTGAATGCAGTGTTATGAAGGTAATGTCAGCTTTCATACAAATTCGCATCTTGATTCAATGATTAACAGCAACCACAGACGGGCGTCATGGCGTGATATCTTCCCTGAGAAAAGGAAGTATGATAAAAATGGAAAAGGAAGGCAACTCGTTTTCGAAATCACAGTAAACTCAGATCAATTTGTTGAAATAGACGGGAGGTCGCAGAGGTTTCAAAGTTATGCGGTCTGGTATATCATATTGCCCCATTTCTTATTCTTTTTCTTGTCTCTTTGAAATTGAAATGGAATTCAGCCCCTGTGCCAGGTTAAATGATGGTCGTTGTGGCTGGTGGTACGCAGTGGCGCCGTCCATCCATCTCCTCTTATTCTTTGGCCTTTTGTTTTTCCCTGTGGTGCGGGCGAGCGGACGGGCGGGCTGCTGTCAGAAGTAGCGCGGAGTGCAGAGTTACTAGGAGCATCATCGATCCCTTACGCGGGGCTGAGGCACGCAATGTTAAGACAGGCGCACGCAAAAGTTTCGACATAGATCCCTGACACTCAAATTTATCTCCTTCCTTTAACATCGTGTTGGTTCCCTCCACAAGCTATAAGTTTTAAGAGAGATTTCTATACCACTCTTCCTGTTCATGTGTTAATTTTCCTGTTCTCTGTCTTGAATGCATTTTGTTGGTCTTTATGGTTCCATAACATTCTTTATATTTCTTACTTAAATATGATAAAAATAAACATTTTGTATTTGTTTATTTGTTTAAATTATTATTCCCTTAATCCTCTCTTATATTAAAGAAACATTTTCTTTTTTATCTAAACTGTTTACGCGTTGTAATGTGTGTGGAATCTTATTGTTTCTCAGGTGTTCTAAGTTAAGTTACTGAAAACGTCTTTATTGACGCAATACGTAATATGAAATACATGCTGCAACCTAGGATTCGCCATTTTGAATATGCCAACTTTCGTGTCTATTGGGCTGGAATGGTGGTATCTAACTAATTCTTTATAAGATTTGAGGTTTTCACGGCGGTGACTATGAAGAATGCCGTCTTCTGGGATGTGTCACCATGTAGATATTGTATAAACCGACGTTTCGGAGGAACGTATCGTCTACATCTTCAGGGTATAAAATCCGCTTGCATGGAAGTTCCGAAGCGTCGGTTTACACAATAACTACACGGCGCCACGTCCCAGAAGACGACATTCTTCAACTAATTCTTTGACATCCTAAGTCTCTGGATGTTTAACGCATTATCTCTCGGGTAGTAGGGACTGTCGGTAACCATAAAAGCATGTGGATGAACATGGTCCCCAACCAGCCTAATTTTTACAACGTACTTTCTTAAGAGTCATCATTTACTTCTCGGTTTTAAGAGACTCCCTAACCAAAACTGTTTATAAATTTGATTTGTTATCCCTACGTATCTTATTTACTGTCACATAAGTTTGCTTTCTGTCGTTTCATTTATATATCCATTTGTATAAACGGACATTTGTGTGATTCATTATTGATTGGTTGGTGGTTGCAAATACAGCGCGAGGTCGCCCGATGGGGCATCCATACGAAGACCTTGCGAGTGGCAAAGATTTGGAGCGAGATAGGCAAGGAAAGAGTCCCTATAGGAAGGCGTAATCGATCAAAGAAAGTGGGAGCAGTTATTGACAACCTTCGTAGCTTTACATTTTATTTTCTCTTCCCTACCTTCTCTCTATCTCTTCCCCTCTCTCCACTCTCTGTCGAATGGAGAGATATTAAAGTACTAGCTTCAGGCCCGTTCAAATTTCAACGGGAAAATTGTTGCGCTTATCAACATTATTGGATCTGCAGCGCGAGCTCTAGTGAGAAAACAAATTCTGTGCACGTGTAGTGTAACATTGTTTGCCCGTAAAAACAAGTTCCTTCCAAAGTACCTAACATCAATAATTTGAACCTTTCTGAATGAGCATGGGCAGTTGTAGAAAGACACTAAACGTAATAGAATCTTCCTGTTTGTAAAGTGCGGCCGGAGTGTAAGGCTGACGACCTCACCGCCATCTGTTAGCCGATTGTCTAGAAAATGTGAGAGCCTTGACGTCTCACAACCCTATGGGTCTTCACGGCCTGTTACAGGGATATCTTTACCTTTTAATAGAGTAACAATTGGGCCAAGCGGCCCTGCTTTCTAAAGAATTCTTTCGATAAAAGTGGAGACTGTAATAGAGACTCATGTCATAACGCCATCTTCTGCCTCTTTATCATGACAACTTCCTACCATATATAACGAACATGGCCAACATAATTTCAGAATAGCGACAGAAGTTCAACCCGTGGGCTTAATGTAACAGGATAAGGGAAACAGGTTTTGAGATTGTCAAGTCGTGAAATGAATGAAATGGACCCAGGATCGTGTCCACTGGCAGAATGTGATGTTATTAAGGGTAAAATTATCCTGGTAGCTACCGCGTACCCCGTACTGTTATTATATTGAATTTATTTCTGTCTAATATATTAATGAACACTTAGTAACGTAGTTTATGCTTCACTGAAAGTAGACTCATTGTTTTGAACTCCTACATTTGTATAGCTTGTGCCATCGGTTTAATAAAAGTGTTCAATAAATTGGTCTTTCCTATTGAGTAAAGTAAAGTAAGAAACAGTAAAGCTATCCCTGTAACAGGCCGTGGAGGCCCATAGGGCTGTAAGATGTTGAGGTTCCCACATTTTCTAGACGATCAGCTCATAGATGGCAGTAGGGTAGTTAGCCTTACGCTCCGGCCACCCTTTACCCCCCAGGAAGATTCCTGGTACTCATTTCTGTTAAAGGCTGAGTCGACCCCAGAGCCATAGTGCGGCTGGAAGGATTTGGTCAAATGAAAAAATTCCAATGACCTCATCGGAACTTGAACCCGCGACCTTCCGGCTTGTAGCATAGTGCCTCAATCAACTACGCTACCGCGTGCCCCCGGTGAAATAATATTGGGGTGATGAAATTAAGGAGGAAGAGTTGGGTAGTGCCTGTAAAACGCAGAGGAAGGTAAGATGGAAGGAACGTGAAAGAAGAAGACCACTTGAGGGCGTATGTTTTTGTCGTGCTTAAAGAATGGGGTTTGAGGATGTAGCTACGTTGACATGTTTAGGATGAAGCCGCGTGCCGGGCTTTACAATAGGGTAATGTCCTTTGGGTTTCATAATAGACGCGGAATGTATTGATTAGTTTGTTGGCTATAACATCTGAAGGAGGACGCTAGTTCATGGAGTTTCTGTTAAAATTTGGTGCGAAATGCGATACTGCACAAGTTCCTTCACTGTTTGTGGTGTGTTCCGCTGCCTGCGTCTTGACATTAACTAAATCAGGCAGCCTGTGGTCACAGTTTTGCATTGTGTGGTGCCAGCATCTGCTAGTACTTGTAATGTCGGTCACAGTAGCCGACCCGTCTAGGCATGCACTGTCTTTGCTCTCTCGGAAACTGTAATCGTGGGTTCGAATCCAACTCAAGGCATGGATGTTCAGTGTTTGTGTACAGGTAGAGGCCTTGCGACAAGCTGTTCACCCGCCCAAGGAGTCCTACAGAATGTCTAAGATCTAGTAAACCGAAGTAAAACGTGGAGTTTCATTGAGGTAGGCCAAGACCTAAATTGGGGCTGTGGCGCCAAAGAAAAAAAAGTACCTGTGTTGTCATTTTGCTTGTGCCTCCTGAATTTTATCTTCTCTGTAGATCCTGATTTAAACAAGATATGAAAGGCGTACTGCAGAAGTGAAGGATAGATAGGCAGATTTTAGGTCCTCGCGGTAGTGAGTATCAAGGTGACGGCCTCCTCTATTATAATGACCTTGAATCTTCATAGTCGCTGCCGAGCGAGCTTGGGATCTCGCCCAGTAGTCCTCTCTGGGGTAAGGACACTCTGAACAACGCAGATTGCTCAACTATCCATCCCAGAATATATATACGTGTATGAGACTAGTGGTCAGCGTTCCAGGCTATAGTTCCAGAGGTCCAGGTTCGATTCCCGGCGCTACCAGCTTTTTTCTGAGAAGTAGTGAGTCTGGAACGGGGTCCACTCAGTCTCGTGATGATAACCGAGGAATTATTTCAAGCGGCTCCGGTCTAGAAAACCGAAATTAACGGCCGTGGGGATTCGTTACGCTGACCACGTGACACCCTCTATCCGCAGAAGTTGGCACTAAATTTCGCCGAGAAACGGCGGCCGCTCTGTCGGTATAGTTTGCTTGCGGACTGAAATCACGGAGTTTGTTATTTGAGACACATGCATGCCATCGGTAGGATTATGTATCGCATGATTTGGGTTATGCATGAATATTTATCATTAGCATTAGTTACGAACAGGGGCAGAAGGTGACACCAATAAACGGCTTTGAGATATGCCTATGCTTTAGTTGGTATTGCAGTCTGATTTTTGCTGAAAAAAAAATACAGTTTAAAATCATGATATCATAGTTTCCCTCCAGGGCTGTAATGTGTAATTAATAGTGTATTAATGAAAGTGATATTAGTAGAAACCGTAGCTATAGGTGTCAGTTGCTGAGTACAGTGGCCGCGTGTTCTAAGGCTTGAACTTCCTTTGCCCGGTCAAACACTGGGATAATGGGTTCGAATCCCACTTCAGTCATGGATGCCTGTGTGTGTTTATTCTGTCCTATATGCAGGTAGCGGCCTTAGGCTGATCCCACTTCCAAGGAGACCTACCGCCTTTGTAAAATGATTAAGAAACTGAAAAGCTTCCGAGGTCCAACAGAAGATCCTTTGAACCGTAAATAAATAGATATGTGGCAATTGTAAAATTTTGCCGTTGTATTTTCAGTAGAATAATGCAGTTTATAATAGACTTTTGCATGGGGAATCGATTCTAAAAACAATGAGTAAATTTTCAATTTGGTTTGATTTGGTACTTGAGAGAAAAGAAACCAAAATAAAGCGTTTTCAATAACTTTTAGTTTAGACCTACAATGCTCAATATAGTCTTAAAACGTGAAGTAATTCCGAAGACAGGTGGAAGCTCCCAAACATGGTGTTACTATATGCACTCTGTGCGAAGAACGTATAAAAAATTATGGTTGTAGCTTAATGGATGTTACTATTACCCTTTTTGTTTCACTGGTTATACCACTCTTTCGTTTTTGGATGTTCCTGAGATGAGATCTCGATACAGAGACCTGTTGTAACGGTGACCTCAGGTGAATTTCTTCAATACCTCCAAAATGCGCTGAGGCAGTGCCTCAAATGGGGCCCCGCTGTCTCTGCCCCCCTCCTTACTAGTTAATCCTGCTGTTCATTAAATTGTTGTAATAATCTATAAAGAGGATTCTTTAATGAACTAAGAAACAAAGAAGTGTTGTTATTATTTTCAATTCAATTCTTTATTATTTATGTGCTGAGCCAACAGTCACAAGGCCAATTACAGACACAGCACAGTGTAGATAAAAGCGGTTACATACTGCACAAACACAACATAAAGTCAAAGAATAATTAAAGGTAAGCACTGTAGGAAAAACACTTAAATGCATATAAGGAAAGAAAGTAAATAATATTAATAATAATCTTTCTAATAAATTTCATTTTAAAGTTCGTAAAATTCATTATGTAGTGTCTTGAAAAGTTGTTAGCAACGCAGCTAGTCATATAATCCCCCATTTTTAGTTTAATTTGACTACTTTCACATAATTCCATCATTAGACTTATCCGAAACCAGTTCATTACACATCCTCTTATCCTACTTCATTAACATAAATTTAAATATCTCATCTATGTTCAGGTCTCCCAAGTAGGCTCCCGCTCCAAATACACATACGGACACTCAGTAAAGTGGGAAGAGTGTCCACAGAAAAAAAGTAGCGTTTAATATAATATGTATTTTCCTTGCGCTCATGAATTATGTCTTGTTTTGTTCGAGATAATGACTTCCAAAAACTAGAATGGACTTTCTAGGCATGCTATAAATGACAAGTTTATTTGTGATGCTCTGTGAACTTTTGCCAACTTTGTACTTTATTTTCATAGTGTTTTGCGTCCATATTAAATCTCTTTCCATCTTGGTGGCTAATAAAGTACGTTATAATCTTGTTCTCCTTTTCTAAACGACTACTTTCCGTCTACTTGTTACTCTTGTTTATCCCCTCAGTCGCTGAATGTTTATAGCTGCTCTCACCATCCCGAGGATCAGACAGAAATGTTTGATGTTTTGTTATCCCATCGGACTTAGCCTGCCTCCCTGCTTCTCTGACTCCATACTCTGGTGATGGATGGCATGAAACAAGCATTTTATAGTGCAGAAAATGGCATATTTCATCTGCAGAATGCTTCCATTTAAATTTATTTTCATTATATAAATGATTTTAAATGTTTTTTATTTGTGTAAATCTTTGTCTCTCATCTAAAGAACGAAGAGTGATTAAAGAAGTTAAAGAAAATAGTGCTAAGGAGAATATTTGGAGAGGGGTGAGGCAACGTAATTTAAATAATGAAAATTAAATTGTATTCTTGGCATTAGCTCGTAAGGTGATTACATTATGAATAATGAAATAGACTAATCATGCAGTAGGCATACTCACAGAAGAAATGAAAAATACGTTTAGAATTATGGTAAGTAAACTTTATCTGATGGTTGTTATGGTGCTAAACTCAAAAAGTTGCTGTCACGCTTCCTCACGGGAGGCTCAATCGCCCGCCCACTTTTATTGGTTTAGTATATAGTCAATTTGTATTAGCTCCGTGGCTTTAGTCCGCAGTCGAACTAAACCGACCGAGCGGCCGCCGCTTATAAGCGAAGTTAGTGCCAACTTTAGCGGATAGAGGGTGTTGCGTGGTCAGCGCAACGAATCCCCACGGCCGTTAATTTCTGTTATCTAGACCGGAGCCGCCATTTCCTTGAAATAGCTCCTCATTATCCTTACGAGGCTAAGTGGACCCCGTTCCAGACCCACTACTTCTCAGAAATCCTGGTAGCGCCGGGAATCGAACCCGGGACCTCTGGATATGTAGCAAGGATCTCTGACCACTAGACCACAGAGGCAGTCCAATTAGTATTAATGAAAATAGAATTGAAAAAAGTATACTATAATTTTTTGTTGTTGTTTAGGGGAGGTTATAAATTTAATATATGGTACGGATATTTTTCAAAAGTCCCTGCTCCCCCCCCCCGCGTTGCTCAACACAACCCAATTGCTGTTCAGAAGATTCCATTGCTTGCACATTTGCTCCCCCTACTTAAAGGGAACATTGCTGTTGTGTGAGGAATATGGTTATCGTATTCATTTATAAACGTATGGCTGGTCCCATCATATCGCCATCAGTATTCCATGTTTTTAATAACTTTTGAACTGACATTTTGAAAGTGTAAGCCTATTATAATTTTAAAACGCTAATGAGAAATGTAACTGTCAAAACATTTTTTTTTTTTTGCATCAGTACATATTTGAGCACAGCGGAATGAGAGTGACGTTCTGCAGTTCACTTGCCGAATCCATCAACGGTGATATGCAGTATTCCAAGCACGCTTCAACCCTATCTCACCCTCTCAACCCTTTGCAGTATGCCCCAACAACTGAACTGTAACATCCGCTAAACACAAGTGTTGTGCTGAATTGCTCCAGCAACGAAACACAAACACAAACTTTATTCATCATGGGAACCCAATAATTAGTTGACTAACAAAGGTAGAAACTTCTGGACCTTTTAGGCCCGGGTCTTAGCTAGCTTGCCCCACAGAGAATCAGCAGTTCCTCTTTTAAACACTGCAAAACACCTTAAACAAATTTTACCCGATCCACTGCTTCAGAAAGATATCGTTGTCAGTATTAATTTTGGAACCTGCTGTATGTAGAGTTTTGTTAGTTATACCAGATTTTCTGAGAAGTAGTGGGTCTGGAATGGGGTCCACTCAGCCTCGTGAGGATATCTGAGGAGCTACTTGAATGGAAAAGTAGCGACTCCGGTCTATAAAACCGAAATTCACGGCCGTGGGGATTCGTAGCGCTGACCACGCGACACCCTCTATCCGCTAAAGTTGGCACTAACTTCGCCGACAAGCGGCGGTCTCTCGGTCGGTATGGTTCGCTTGCGGACTAAAACCACGGGTTTTGTTTTTATAAGTTATTAGAACATTAACACTGTAAACGTTTTCCTTCTCTCTCTTTCTTGTCCTTTTCCTGTTGCGTCCACTTTGGAGCATAGGACATACGTGAAACGCTTCGTTTCACTTCAGTGTCTTAATATGAAACAGTCGATTTTACTCCTTGATCGGGGGATCAGCTCGTCGCAAGGCCGCTATCTAACAGAAACACAGAATAAACGCATGCAATCATCCATGAATTGAGTGGGATTCTAACCCACGATCCCATTATTCGAGTGAGCGAAGATATTTCATGCCTTAGACCACGTGGCCGCTGTGACCGGCTAGTTAACTTCACAGCTGCATAATTAACTTGGCTAGTTAGGCAGGCGCATTAGTGCGTTTGGCTCCATAGTCCGACGTGAGAGATTAGAGCAGTGTGTTGTTAAAGGATAGAGTGATGTTCTCCACGTGTCCAGAGTGCAGTACGAGGGACTTAATTGAATATGGTGGATAAGTGTAGCATTGTTATCTTATTTAATAGGGATGAACGAACTTTTTTATTGTATTTGAGTGAAGAGTTTATCAACAGAGGAGAGTGTTTAGAGCGTACCCCTCCAATCCGTCATGCATGTAGTAATTCCATTTAATAACGAGGCGACGGCGCAACCCCCTGCCTCGGGGTGTTCCCGTGCATCGACCGCCTGGGTTGGGCGATTACTGGCAGAATGAACCTGATCTGATCCGATTCTGGGCGATGGTGCTACCTCGCCCCCCGTTCCCCTTCGACCACTACATTCTGCAACACTGGCACAAGTCTCCGTTTGAAGAGACAGACCACTTTTCGTTATGTACTACACCGCTGGTTATCTTGGACGAGGATTGGGAAGCGACAGTTGGCCCAGTCGGTGAAGCTAAGAGGAAAGAGGAGGAACTGCCTTCTGGGATATAACGTCATGTAATCCGTTGAAATCGACAAATGTTTCGGAGGAACATTGCTTCCATCTTCAGGGTCCATGAAGCTTTTCTTGCCACCTGCTTTCACGCTGGTTTCTTCCTCGGCTTATTCTTCGACTTGAAGATGGAGGCGATGTTCCTCGACGCCTCACAACCCTATGGGCCTTCACGGCCTGTTACACGGATAGCTTTACTTCTTTTTTATCGCCTGCTTAAATATTACGGAACTCTGCATGTAGTCTACAGAGGTTATCTCTTGGGTTTCTTACGGTTTCAAGAATAAAGAGGGGTTATCTCCTTAAACAGTATTCGGCCTAACCGATTGGTTGTAAGGGAGGCGTTTGTTTCCTGTGAGGTAGGAACTGAATTTATATATATCCTTTAGATGGTTGGGTAATGTAATTGTTTTAGTGCTAGGTAACGTTATTGCCGCCCTATGCTATCTGCAGTATAACTTATTTAGCTTTTCAGCTGCTAGCGATATTTTAACGGTGCATTAAATGTATGGGAGTGAATATTTTATGAAGATAAATAAACACAAGGAGACTATGTTATGGATTACAGCATAACAACTTGGCAGTATTTTGAGGGTATTTTTGGCAACACTCAAGCCATTATGTTATGTAATTTATGGAATCAGGAGTGGTTAGAACTAACTCAATGGAAATTAACCCTACTTGAGAAGCTGCCAGTTGTCCAGCTACTCAAGAATTTCCCAGAAATTTATGGAATCCGAAGGTTCTTCACCGTGTTCAAAAGAACCCTCCGCTGGCCCCTATTCTGAGCCAGATCAATCAAGTCCATATCACCCCATCCTATCTCTCTAAAGTACATTTTAATATTATCCACCAACCTACGTCTTTTTCTTCCTAGTTCTTTCTTTCCTTCTGGTTTTCCCACCAATATCCTATATACATTCCTCTTCTCCCCATTCGTGCTATATGCCCTGTCCATTTCATCCTCCTTTACTTCATCATTCTAATTATACTTGGCGAAGAGTACAAGTTATGAAGCTCCTCATTATACAGTTTTCTGCAACCTCCTGTCAACTCATCTCACTTCGGTCGAAATATTCTCCTCAACATCCTCTTCTCGCCCTCAATCTTTGTTCCTCCCTTAATTTCAGAGACCAAGTTTCGCACCCATACAGAACCACAAGCAAAATTATAGTTCTGTTTATTTTTTATTTGAGTATAGTGTGTTACGTCGTTTCTCTTACAGACATTTAATGACTATCTCTCAACTGTATGTTTCCCTGATTCTTAAATGCGATCTGTTTCTGTAACCCAGTAAGTGAAGTGACTGACTGAAAGTTACACATCGAGGTTTTGTTACTGTTTGGGACATGGATTCGTTTCTTCCCTGTAGTTTCCGGACCGGCCATGGGGATCAGTCATCCTCCTGTCTTCCTTGCATGAAAATGCCGAAAGCATGGGCCCGACACCTCTCCATCTGATGCCGAGGCCGAGAAGGCGTGGTAATGTTTGCTGCATTTGGCCTTGTGCTATTTAGCTTCTATCATGCGTGGGTGGACTTAGACCACTTCTGCTCCTGCAGCCTGCATTAACAGTGGCCGTAGCGAGACTTCGGCTGCTTGATTGGCTTTGCGCTTGGGATTCGATATCTAAGTAAGTTCCAGAACCAAAATTGGATATGTCTCGCTGAGTGGTGAGGTGTATGTGGTGGAGAGGTGAGTGAGTGACGCTCAGAACGCAGAAGGAACCGGCAGCGTCTTCCAGTATACGTGGTAGCACGGTACGGATTTAGAACGTCGATCTTATTTCGGATTATCGGATAATGGGACGGCAAAATAATGGAATAATTAATAGAACCGACTATCCGAAATAAGTGATGGGCGGATTGTCATTGGGATTATCGACCTTTCCGACAATATAATTCAGTTATTTATTTACATGCTTACTCTATAACCCAAAGACCAATTACAAAGCACGAGCAAAGAGAAAATAAAAAGAATACACACAAACAAAGGCAAAGGAAGGTAAGCTGTATCATTTAGATGATAGTAATGTGAATTATTTATGTCGTATGCCGTTGAGATGACCCCAGGTGGTATGTCACATATGTACCAAGTTTTGATGACGATCGGTTCAGGAATTGTTGTAATATTAAGGGCATTACCTCATCAGTTTCAGAGGCCGTAGTATTGGTACTACTAATGGGAGGAATTTCTTAAGTACACTGTTAAGATGTCCTCAGGTGGCATGTTATACATACCAAGTTTCATGACGATCTGTTCAGGGATTCGAGTTATGTTAAGAGCATTACCTCAACAATTTGAGAAGCTATATTGTTGGTGTTAAGAGTTGAGAGTGATTTATGGTATACACCATTGAAATGGGCTCAAGTGACATGATATACATGACGATTAGTTCAGACAATTAAGTATCGTTACAGTTATTATCGCAACAATGTGAGTGGCTGTAATATTGGTATTACTGATCGAAGGAATTTATGATGTACGCCATTAAGGTGGATTTAAATAGCATAATGTACGAGTATATACCAAGTTTAATGGGGATTGATATAGGCGTTCAAGCAATTTTAAGGTTTTGCCTCAGTAATTTGAATGAGTGTAATGTTGGTATTATCGATGGCGGAATTTATGAATTACGTTGTTCAGATTGGCTCACATGCCATGATGTATGTATCAAGTTTTTGGTTCGGCAACTTAGAAGTTACTATGGGATACACATACAGAAACTCAGGCAGCAAGATAATCCCGTGAGTTGTCCCAATGCTGTGAAGACGTATGGGTAGTGGAAGTATAGCTCCACCATTTTGACTTCAGCGCTCGATTGAGATTAATGGCCTGCTTCACGTCCCGGCCTCTTTATTCCCAGGGAAAGAACCCACAGTACCCATTGGAGAGGAGAGAGGGTTGTCCCAGAGCCGGTTTCGACGCTGTTGAGTAAGAAAAAATCTCTTGCCCATTTTGGGAGTCGAGCCCCGGCCATCTAAACCATAGCCCGTCGCTGTACCGACTGAAATGTCCTGGCTCCTACTTAATAACGGAAGGAAATAGAAATAATATCTCCTTAAGTATGATATTTAGCACTGTATTGTGGAATGAATACAAGTAGCTATATGAGCCACTTTTGCATTAAGATGTGTGCCGTTTTTCTATTTGTAAATCGCGCGTCCTCATGCTCTGAAGAAGATATGTGTCGGTCGTATGTTGAGATGGATAACAAATCCCTGGGTTGTAAGTTTAACACCACACAGCCCTTTTTTATGTGCTGTCAAAACAGCACCCCTCAGGTACGTGTTTCAAATAACAAAAATGTGTCTTGAATCACAGATATTTCACAGACTGTACATTACTGTCTCCACATATGTAATGCGTTTTATCCACGTAATATTCTAAATTACATCATATTAGTCCAATCTGAATAGATGAATAATTGATATGACTACAAATTTGTTGAATATTATATCAGTTTACGCGCCTGCGTGCGTGTGTGTGTACGTTGCAGCTTAAACTTCCCCATACTAAGTGTGTACTTGGGCCGCGCCATAGCTCAAGCGGTTAGTCGCTGGCTTCCCACCGCGGCGGCCCGGGTTCGATCCCGGGTCTGGTCAAGTGGGATTTGTGGTGGCAGGTTTTCTCCGAGTACTTCGGTTTCCCCTGCCAATCTTCATACCACCAATTGCTCCACAATCACCCTCACCTGTCATCTGGGGCTGGTACAATAGGCCAGAAGGGCCGCAGTACAAGGGACTTAGTCCCACCCCACTAGCAAAAAGAAGTTACTGAAAGTGCCTGTAACTTTACTGAGATAATAAAATTGTTTATTTACAGTCTTATGAATACATGAAATTCCCGTAGACCCATGGTCTACTTATTTATTATGAAATGTAGCTTGTAGGCCTATTTATGTTGTTTACATTGATTTCTGTGGATACTAGAGACTGATCGGTGCATGCCTACATTGAGTGGAATCAAACTTCCTCAAATGTTCGCCTTTCGAAGCCCCTGGCACCGAAGCCTGATCGCTTTGACGGAACACAGTACGATAAAGTTATTCACTTTGATTAGTTATTATGGCCCTTAGAAGTATGAAGTTCGTTGAATTCGGTTGAAAGCTGTCGATATTTCTAACGAGTTTGTTTTATTCGTTTTTTTAACCCGATAACTTCCCTTTCGCATGGAGATTCGGCATTGGTCCTAAATTCTTAATTCTGGAGAAGCGGGAACGGCTGCAAAGATGTTCAGACCCGCTACCGAATTTAATTCACTCTAAGTTTTGTTTTGCATTTACGGAAGGAGAATTCATAGTAGGTCGAAAATGGTATGACGTCTTAATCAGCTGCGTTAATGTTTGTATTTTATTTTATTTTTGCAACTGACTCGACTCAAAATGGAAATACTTAGGAAACGTTTTGCGTCATTTGCGTTATCTGCATATACTTTAGAATTTAATGCTGCTTGCATTATCTGGCTGTCTCGTCACCGTAATATAGGGCAACATCATGACATAAAAATAGGAAACAGATGTTTTGAAAATGTGGCACAGTTCAGATATTTGGGAACAACGATAACAGATTGAAACCTGATTCAGGAGGGAATTAAGAGGGGATTGAACTCGGGTAATGCTTGGTACCATTCAGTCCAGAACCTTTTGTCTTCTCGTCTGCTATCCAAAAACAAATGAATTAGAATATACAGAACTATAATTTTGCCTTTGGTTCTGTATGGGTGTGAAACTTGGTCTCTGACATTAAGGGAGGAACATAGACTGAGGGTGTTTGAGAACAGGGTGTTGAGGAGAATATTTGGACCGAAGATAGATGAAGTGACAGGAAGTTGGAGAAAACTGCACAATGATGAGCTTCATAACTTGTACTCTTCTCCAGGTATAATTAGAATGATCAATTCAAGGAGGAAGAGGTGGACAGAGCATGTAGCACAAATGGGGGAGACGAGGAATGCGTATAGAATATCGGTGGGAAAGCAAGAAGGAAAGAGACCACAGGGAAGACCAAGGCGTAGGTGGGTGGACGATATTAGAATGGATCTTAGAGAGACAGGATGGACTGGTATGGAATGGATTGATCTGGCTCAGGATGGGGACCAGTGGAGGGCTCTTGTGAACACGGCAGTGAATCTTCGGGTTCCATAAAATGCTGGAAAATTCTTAAGTAGCTGCAGATTTGGCGGCTTCTCCAGAAGGGCTCAGCTCCATGAGTAAGTAAGAAAGTATAAAATACTTAAAATAATTTGTCTGGCTGTCTGTACGTCCGTCCGTCCGTTCGTCCGTCCCTCCATTTCCTGTTGCTCCCGCTTGGCGAATATGGAATTCGTGAAACGCTTCGTTTCACTACAGTTTCTAAAAAGACAGTCGGTATGACTCCTGGACGGGGATCAGCCAGACATAAGGCCGCTGTCTGCACGTGACAACACAAACACAGAATAAACGCATACAGACATCCATACCTTGAGTGGGTTTCGAACTCACGATCTCAGCGTTCGAGCAAGCGAAGACAGTTCATGTCTTAACCCGCGCGGCCACAGTAATCGGAGTTCTTCTAAACAATATATAAGAATTCATTTCGTACCTCACAGGAAACACATTACGTATCCGCTACAAAGACCAACCAGTTAATGCTGTTTAGGGAAACAATCGCTGTTTAAAGTGAGAACCACATGAAACACACAAACACACCCTATGGGCAGAATTCATAGTTTAGTATATTAAAGCAAGTGGTGGATACAGTAACCACGGGGCTTTACAGGATTAAAGTGTTAATACCAAAGAGTTATCTAGTTAGATTAGAAAGCCCGGTGTTTGTTCATTCTTCCCCCAATTGTGATATGCTTGTTGTGCAGCGTTTCATCGTGTTCCATTCAGTATGGGTAAGGTGGGTTTGTCTGTTATGTAACATATTTCCTCTGTCGAACGCGTGGTTAGCTTTCCCCTGTATCCTTGGGGTACAACCACCGACATCCTCTGGGCTGACTGCTCAGCCAACCGCGCTCTAAATTACAAAACACAGTGAATGTATAATTTATTCGCTACAGGATATGGGTAGATATTTTGTAGTATTAATGCACTGTTCGATGTATGGAGTCCTTCATGCATATAAAGCCTTACTGTAGATGAGTTTTTGTATGTTTAACGCTTTATTATTTGCTCTTGAATTTTGTTTAACATGCAGGTGTTTCCTAAACAAGACATTAATTAGTGATGTAATCACTTGGCTTCCTGACTGCGTCCTCAACCCTTTGAACCTTTAAACGCGTCTAAATAATATTTAAAATTCTATTTCTACTTCATAGAAAACACACTGTATCTCATTGATTTGAAGTTCTCACAAGGGTGATTATTAAATGTTCTGTCTTCTGGGATATAACGCCGTGTAGTTCGTTAAAAGCCAACCAATGTTTCGGAGGGACATTTCGCCGCCATCTTCAGGGTAGAATAGTAAGCCAGGTAAGAATCCACCAAGACTTTCAAAGGACTACAAGGCTTGATATCCCAGAAGATAGAACTCCACACTGGATCTCTATTTAGAAAACTAATCTGGTAATGCTGTTTGAGGAAATAATCTTTGCCATATTTTTCTGAGAACCATACCCAATTCATAAATATATTCAGGGTGCAAAGTACAGAGATCTCAATGTTCGAGCAGCTCATACATATGGTGACAGCTGTGTTTTGAAGGGTTAATCATCTATTTCGAGGGATTTTTATATAGGCTTACAGTATGTTTGAGCTCTTTATGCAAAGTTTCCCTTTAAATTCTATCCAAAATGTGTGCTGATATTTCAGTATTTGTGCTAACTGGGTGTATGTGAGACTTCCTTGAGAAGCTAACAGTTGCTCACGTACAGAAATTACGTGCATTTTATGGAACCCGAAGGTTCTTTGCTATATTCACAAGAGTCCACCACATGTCCCTATCCTGAGCCAGATGAATCCAGTCCACTCCATCTCATCTGCATTTAGCCTTGGTGCATATTTTGTTTTTACGATGCTTGGGCAATTTATGCACACTGATTTATTTAACTGAGTTTTCTGAATTGCAGCGTTTATACAGTACAGAGGCAAGTGAATGGATATTTGCGCGCGAGTAAAATAGATGTAGTGGATATTAGCAGTAATATCCGAACATCACCAACCCGTTATTTTATTTGTGGCGCATTTAACGACGAGGTCAGTACTCAGGCTGTATGTAGCGTCGAATGCAGCCGAGATTTCGAACAGGTATCTTCCTAAGCATTACCGCTTCTTGATAACTTGTTCTGTGCCGGCCGCAATGTAGGCCTTTCCACCCCTTGCCATAATCTACAAACCCCTAATATCGGAAATTGATTCAGTTATGAAACGGCATCTGTATAAGGCTCGTTTGTTCCTCCTAAATCAGAATTCCAAAGCGTGACCTTAACAGAACATCAACCCACAAAGCACTTCCTCATTTGGTTTCTTCCAGTTCAGAATGTTATCAGACGTGGATGAGATGGGAAATGGAAACAGAATATCCGGAAAACCCCTTAGAATGATACATTACTTAGGTGACCTAGGCGAAGATAGGAGGATAGGCTAATACCGTAAGCCGGAATAAAAAGCTGCCACCTATTTTTCCAATGAGAACATCACAAAATATTATATATATATTTGAGTATGTCATGCAGTTTTAAGAGTTGTGAGAAAGAATACGTAAAAACTGTTCTATAAAGAAATAATAAATTCAAAATTTAATACGTTTCCTACAGAGCAGTATTTGGAAAGTCTAGCCTAATATTCTGGTTGGTACGGTATAAAATGGATGGCATAGAAGTAACGTTTCAGACCGTTGGCTACATGCGTCTGGCTTAGAGTCGGATCCAGTGATGGGTTGTTGTTAACACAGTACCTTGGGATTTCATGAAAGGACGATACTTCTTGAGGTGTGTGCAACTATGAACTCTGATCCCCCGCAATATATAGTGAGTCCGTGTGTACTAGATGCACACACACAGTGCCGAAACCAACGAGATTCATGTTGATATAGACTGTAAAGCTTCGTATGTCGTGATCTTGCTACATAGACCTGTGTTGTTCGCAACGCGATTTACAGTAAGAAATATCGGTAGTTGTATAGTACGCTGTACGTATGTTTGATGGTCTCTGGTGTATGGCTGATTATCGGAATTTTCGTCTACTAGATGCACACACACACACACCCACCGATGACTGAACAAGATTAAACATAACCTATCCACGGGACGAATGCCGTGTTTTGTTAATTTGGAAACATGACACGAAGGGCGCTCATGTCGAGTGTCTCTCTCTCTCTCTCACTGCGTCACACATCAGTGGCTGGCAGCCATTCAAGGAAATGCCGCGTAAGCAGTTTGTGTTGGTGTACAGAAGACTGATATGTAAGTTCATTATGTTTACATCAATTCTTTGAAGCCTGAAATTCACCAAGATAATACTTAAAAATTCAGTTCAGACATTACAGAAAACTTGAAGCGTCTCCATCACAGAGATCAGTTGATTAATCCGGTGTAGGGAAATAATCGATGTATATTCTGAGAATCTTAGGAAGTATGTAAGTACGCTCTGTAGACAGAATTACGAGTTACAGTAGTTACCAACCTACTCCATACGTTCAGATATAACAGGGACCGTATTATAGCTCTAAAGACACCAGCATGAGAACACTATTTCGTATCTGGAACACGTGGTAGTGGAGCAGGTATTTCTTTGTATACCCAGGTTTCCCCTGTGACCTCTATCACAGCACTTGGGATGGGCCAGACCCTCAAGCTTTTTATCACATGACTCGTCAGTGGAAAGGCTGTAATGGGACACTCAGAGCATAAAATGGGTCAGACGCCTGCTTCAGGCCAAGGCAGTCAATGTGGGATTTGAGGATAGATCGGTACTTAAACGGGTTTTTTTCCCAGTGCTTCAGTTTTGCCTGATGATAATGTTTCGACTCTGTGTTCCATATTTATCCATCGCTTCCAATGAGAAGTCGAATAGACCGGATCAGCCGGTACTTTGTCTCGGTTCTCACCTGTGACCCATTCCTTGGCCACAGTCAGTGGAAAGAAGTTAACTTTTACCCTTGGAACAATGTTCCCAATTTTATTATTCATTGCCACTGTACAGTAACCCAGTCTTCTTCTTATCTGGCGCTACAGCTCGTTGTGAGCCTTGAACTCTTTCATAACAACCTTCCACCAATCTGTCACTTTTAAAATTTTGAAGTCTTGCAGTACATCATCCAGTCTTCCTTTATTTTCTACTGCCTTTAAGAAGGAAGAAGGTTAATTTGCAACAGAGAAAATTTCGTCCATTCTTCTGATATGTCCTACCCACTTTATTTTTTTTTTCTTGGCACTACCGCCCCAGTGGGCCTAGGCCTACCTCCATGAACTTCTCCATCGACTCAGCCTCTAACAGAAGTGAGTACCAGGAATATTCTTGGAATATTTAGTGGGGTAAATGGCGGCCGGCGCGTAGGGCTGACAACCTTACCCCCATTTATAAGCCGATTGTCTAGAAAATGTGGGAACCTCAACGTCTCACAACCCTATGGGCCTCCATGGCCTGTTACAGGGATAGCTTTACCTTTTTTTACATAATATTTTATTCCCCCCATATTCCTTTTACATAGCTTGGGCCATGGATCTTAGAATTGTTCTTTCAGGAATTATCAGTTTATCTTCATTCAACTTACTGAGTGCCCAGCTCTCACTCCCATAAAGTACAACAGGTTTTATAAGGGTTTTACATATTTTACGTTTAGTATCTTAGAAGTTTTGATCTAAGTAAATTCTGCATTCCATAATAATATTTATTTTCTCTGGTTATCCTGTGATTAATTTCCACATGAGTATTATTATCATAGGTAACTATGGACCCCATATATTGAAATTCACTTATATTTTCTATTTTTTGTTGTCGTCTATTATAATATGCTTCTCTTTATTGTTAATACTGCCAACTTCCATAATTTAGTTTTATCTTGGTTAATAGTTAAGCCCATTTGTAATGCTGCTTTCTTCAGCTTTATGTATGCTTCTTTGATTGTTCTTTCATATGTATGAATAATAATATAATGAACATCATATGCTAATATCTGTAAATATTTATGGAGTATGGTATCTCTTATATCCAGTCTGGTCTCTCTCATAACATTCTCTAGGACTAAATTAAAAAAAAAAGGCATGACAGGGTATCTCCTTGAATGAGTCCTTTCTTAGTCTCAAAGGATTCTCTTATTCCATTAAACGTTTAACTCTGCATCTTACAGTTTTAAGAGTAAGCTCCACTAGACATCTAAGTTTTCTAGGAACATGAAATTCCTTCATAACCTTGAAGATCCCAGCCCTATTAATGCTGTCATATGATGCTTTAAAATCTAGAAACATATAGTACATGTTAACTCCATATTCTTTCATCTTTTCTAGTAATTGTATGACTCAATGCATATGGCCTGAAGTACACTTTCCAGGCCTAAACCCACAGAGATTATTTCCAGTACTTGTCTCTGCAATGGGTTGTTAGTCTCTGAAATAGTACAACTGAGAATACTTTATATGCCATGTTCAGCAAAGAAATAGCACAAAAGATTTCACACATAATTCCCTTTCCTTTTTTGTAGATAGGGAATATAAACACTTCTTGCCACTAACTTGGAAATATTTCCTCTTTCCAAATCTTTCCAATCAACTTCCATAATCTGTTTATAAGATTCATTTCACCTACTTTTAGAAATTCGGTATTCCTCATATCTGGTCCTGAAGCTTTGTTATGTCTTTAATTTTAAAACTGCAAAATTCACCTCCTCCAAGGTAGGTAATGGTATTTCTTCAGCTTCATCAGTAGATGGTTCTGTCCACTGTGGGGGCATTTCCAACTTATCCTCTGTCATATCATACATATTTTGAAAATACTGCTTCAGTTATTCAGGATATCAGCTTTATCTGGAGAATGTCATGTATATATACTCCTGCAACTCAATGGTTAGCCTGGAAGCCATCCCTTGTTCTGTTCACTTCCTTGTAGAACTTCGTACTGTCATTTTTAATATCACATTCTTGTATCCATTTAAGTTTTTTTTCATAATAACCCTTCTTCTTCTTCTTCTTCTTCTGGATCCTTTTTTCTTTTCATCTTGCGTCACAGTGTTCTGCTCTTGCTGCTCTAGTAAATTTCCTTTGAAACATATCCTGGTATTTCCTGTCTTTTCCACTGTCACTTGTTCACACTCTTGGTCAAACCATCCCTTCCTAAAGTCCCTTCTAAATTTCTCAATACTTCCCTCTGCTGCTGATTTAAGAACTGTTTCCAAATTGGTCGACTCTTCTTCAATTGTCAGTCCTTCCCCTACCTCCTGACATAAATCCTTAAATCTTTTGCTCATATTTTTGCCTGGTCTCTGTTTGAGGTTGCTTATATTGTATCTTATTGTCTTCTCTTCATTCAGAACATATTTTGACCTACTGATTTTTGCCCCTATTCTGGTAATAACAAGAAGATGGTCAGAATCAGCATTTGCATCCTTATAAGTCCTCAAATCCATCGTATCAGTATGTGGTCAGTTTGATTATTTGTTGTGCCATGTGGGAACTTCCAGGTTGCTAAATGTATCATCTTGTGTGGGAATATATGTAATATTCCCTATTACCATGTTTAACACTCTAGCCAATCCAGTTAATCTTAATCCATTGTATTACTTTCCTCATGCAGTCCACAATTCCCAATTCCCAACAACAAATCTGTCTTGACTTTGAACCCTACCTTAGCATTGCAGTCTCCAAGAGAAAACTTAATATTATTCTTTGGGCATCCAGACAGTGGTTTCCAACTCCTCATAAAAGCTATCTGTAATATATTCATTTTTCTCCTCTGTTGGTGAATGTGAACATATTAAGCTGAAGTTATTAAATCTTCCTCTCACCCTCTTGGTACACAGTCAATAGGTTTGAAGTCAATTACTGAATGTTTAATTTTAGAATTTACTATAAATCCACATTCAAATTCATGATTACTTTTCTGACCTCAGTAGCACACACTGCAGTTCCTCTTTTCCAAAAGACCTTGATCAATCCAATGATTTTCCTGTAGTCCTGTTGTATCCACCTTGTAATCCTGCAGCACTTTTTCAAGTTGTCTTAAGGCTCCCCCTGTATTCAGAGTCAACACATTCCATGTTACAATTCTTAGTTCCTCTGTCATGCCATGTCGCATATATTTTGATCCATCTGATATCTCCGAGGCTGTCATCCAAGGTTTCCTAACAATTTGTGTTTTTAACAGGGATGAGGTCAGCCTCATGCCCCAACTCCCAGCATGGAGGACCAGGGCATCTCTCTTGGTCTAGCCTATCGCCTTTGACCTATCTGACATGGGAGGCCCTACTGGTAACATATGTTACCGCCAAAATGGCTCTCATTTAGGCATGCAAGCCCCACCACTGTGACAAAGTAGAGATACCAGCAGGGGGGACAAATCCAATTTGAAAAAAATATATTTAACACATTCGATGCTGTAGGCCAGGTAATACGCGGCAGGTGCGTCCTGGTATGGTTGTTTATGAGTGACTGATGAGTGAAATGAAACTCTTCCTGCGATCTCCTGATAATTAAGAATATGTATGTGTTATTATCAGGGCCCAGATTTTGATGACATGTCAGCTTTTTTCCTTGTATCCTATGCGATGCTCTTAACTATATAAATCTCGGATATGAGCTGCTGGTTACAGAAATGTAAATTTTATGGGTATTTTTTTTTGTCATTTTTTTGACATTTTTAGGTTTAAGGTCATTTTTTCATTTTGGGGGTAATATTTTGATAACTTCTTGGACTTTAAGGGTGTTTCTTGTCATTTTTGACCATTTTAGGGAAATTTTGTTCATATGTTTTCTGAAATGTGAATAACATGGAAGCGAAGTGTTCTTTATTTTATTNGTATGAAAGTCAGCAATGAAAGCAAAATTAACAATGGGAGTTGGCAAATTAAAGTATTACAATTATTATTAAATAAATGATCTTAAAAAGTGATTACGATTTATCATGTGGAATTCTTGGGATTTCTTGATAAGAATATTTGTTTTCTTATTTCAAGTCCTCATAACATATGAAATGCTCTTAGCGATGTGGGTTCCTGTAGTTCATACATCGTACAAAATAATACGTATATGATAACATTAACAATTACACTTTTGTATGCGTCTTGAAACTGGAATCGGCCTTCTTGATTTACACAGTTGGCTAGAAATAAACTGTGTTTAATTAGTTCAGGTGAACATCAAAGAGTCGGTGCATGTACTTCCGTCTGTACACGATGTCAGTACTGTAAAGACTAAGGAATAAAACTGTAGGGCATCAGGGGCACGCATTAGCGTAGTTTGTTGAGGCACTATTCTACAAGGAGGAAGGTCGCGGGTTCGATTCCCTGATGAGATCATTGGATTTTTCTTTTTTCAATTGACCTAATCTTCCAGCCTCACTATGGCCTTGGGGTCGACTCAGCCTCTAACAGAAATGAGAACCAGGAATCTTCCTGAAGTTAAAGGATGGCCGGCGCGTAAGTCTGACCTCACCGTCATGTTGGATCCTCGACGTCTCACAACCCTACAGGCTGGCGGCCATTTCACACCAACCCCCTAGTCTTCTCTTCACAGGCTGATTTTCGACTGACAACTGACAACTGAAGTCTCTCACTCCTAAACCAGCTACTTCACGTCACTTCACTCAGCTGATATGCTGACAACTTCTCTACTCCGGAACTCGGCTGATCATGTTTATAACAGATCGGTACTAACCACATAGAAAATACCGTTTCCATTGTTATAGTCCAACAATATCTCGACCGTTGCATGCGTAGCCGTTGCCGCGGGAAACCGTTTACCTAGCAGTTGCCTAACGATATACCGGGTATTGTTGACATGTTTACCGACCATAACTTTGAAACGGGTGTCTGTGCTCCTATTGGATAGCAACGGCTGTTGTTTGCAGAGTCACCGCTTGGCAATGGGTCTATACGCCACATTATGGCCCTCAGATAAAACAGTATTACTAAATCTGCCTTTATAATTGAGATGTATTGTGTTTCCTGTGAGGTAGGGACTGAATTTTGAAATATTATGTAGATGAATCTCAGGCTTCAGACGGTTAATGTTAGTAACTGGAACACATCTCCTGTAAACCGTATTACTTTTATTGGCGTCACTATACTCAGTGAGCGGAGGAAAACAAATTCCGTGTAAAACTCGGAGCGATCATACATTTATCTGAAAGATACTTTAAACCAAGCTTTATCCTAAGGATACATAAATTTAAACTTTGGCAATATATGGAAAAGGAAAAGAGACATTGTATACGCAAGTTAATTGCATACAATATATTCATTCTGAAATGTCTCATTGGACGCCCTCAATTGCATACAGACAGGAGAGAGCTGGTTCAGTGTACTATAGTGCACCATGTATTTCTGGTTCTTATGGCGTGGTTTCCTGCGATTTGTGTGCCTTTCCAATTAAGCCCGTATGTGTAGCTTTACTCCAATTATTTGCCAGTGTTATATTTAGTTCTAATTATGGCACACCGCAGTATTTTGTTCCAATTATATCCTGATAGTTGAACACACGGATTATCTCTGCTATCCTCGTGTGGCTGATTTCATAAAGTCGTGTATAACGTTTTTATGTAATATAATTACATGGTCTCAACGTTTTGTTGTTTATTTTTTTTTATATTTGCATTTGGTAATTGGTAACTTTGCAGACTTCTCTATCAAACCGACTCGTTCATTCTAAATAAATAGAAGAAATACAATACAAAAAGGGGGTTTCTGAGAACAAACCTGTGCCGAGACTATTTAGCCTTTTGAAAACTGAAGTTGAGAGTAGTTGGTTGCAGTTGCACAATGAACACATCCATAATTTATACTCATTATGGAGCCAGGATAGCTTAGTCGGTTTAACGACTGGTTACGGAATGGACGGCCGAGGAACCAGGGTTCGAGTCCCGGCAGAGAGAAAAATGTTCTCGTCTTCACGTCATCCAGACCGATTTTGGGGCTCACCCAGCCCCCATATCCAATGGGTACTAGGCCTCTTTCCCCGGAAGTAGAGAAGTAGGGGCGTGAAGCTGATCACTCACCTTCAACTAATGCCGAGATCAAGAATACGTGGATCTCTACATCCACTCCCTCATTCATCTTCATGGCGTAGTGTTTAATTAGTTAAACACAGGAACGACTTGACTATTTACCTATTTATGTTTAATGAAACATTGACCATGTACACGTATTTTCATATGCAATTTAGACTTCGGGGTTCATATCTTATGCCAAGTTTCATGTAAATCTGTAATTCAGTGTGTATAAGACATAGCTGAATTTAAGACGAAGGTATCATGGTAGCCTATCTGCTAATAAAGTTAAAGTTGTCCTACTAATATGGTTCCAGAAATGGAATTCTGACCCTTCTGAATCCGAATAATAAAGACATGAACTAAGTCACTAACTTAATGGAGTTGAGTCCTTTTTGAGAAACCGTTATTTACTCCTTTATCAAAGTGTACCTGACATTGTATGGAATTTGAAGGTTCGTTACCGCGTTCACAGGAGCCGGGTTCTATGCTAGATTAATCCTGTTCACACCAACCCATCATATTTTCTTAAGATCGATATTGTATTAACCTCCCATCGTCGTCGAAGTCATCCAAATGGCCCCTTTCCTTCAGGTTTTCTTACCAAAACTCTGAATGCATTATGCCACCGAAATAATAAATCTCCGAGAAATTGAACTCGCCGACATACGAATAAGTTTATGTGTGAGGGAGGACATCTATCCTTCAGACATAGCAGGTGGTCGCCAGGAAGACGCCCCACTTCTGCCTGGCGTGTCTGTGTGTTGCTCCCAAGGTAGCGCTGTTTTCAATCAGTATAACTTATGTGATGTCTAAACGTCTGCATGCAACTGCTTGGCCTTGCACACAAACTCACGCATCTTAAAAGCGGTCATTCTCGGATATGCGAACATCCCGACACACGATTATCGTCACAAAGTATCAGTCCACATGCTGTACCTATGTGCACTCCGTACTGCGCGAACTGACATTAACTGTATTAGTTGTCATTTCCGTGCAGAGCACAGTGGCCGCGCGGTCTGAGGCTTCAAACATCTTCGCCCGCTTGAACACTGGGATCGTCGGTTCGAAACACACTTGAGGCATGGGTGTCTGTGTGCATGAAATCTGTATTTGTGCTGTCGTGTGTGCAGGTAGCGACCTTGCGACGGGCTGATCCCCCGTCCAAGGAGTCGTACCGAATGCGTAAAAGATAATGAACCTGAAAAAGCAGCCAAGGTCCAACAGAGGCTGTAGAGAGATAGATAGGTAGGTGCCATTTCTGTGAAATAATGTGCTATAGGATGGAGGGATCGGTAAGGTAGAAGGGATTTGATGTTCTCACAACCGTGGACGTGACGACGTGTAGTATGGTAGAGAATTACCAAAGTTTCGATGGAATCTTTTGCATCCTCTTTCAGTGTAGGAGAGTTCATACGTGTAGCATCCCCGAAGACAGTAACCTTAGAAAAAATTAAATGATAGAAGGGATTAAAGTAATATTTAATATATTTTAATTTGAGTTATTATATCGGTATGTTATTCAAGAAACCATGAGTGTGCAAGTGTTTACATACTCTTGGTTGCCTGTGCCGTGTCCGGTAAAGCTGCCTTTATGTTGTGCGTACTTTCAGTGAAGCAGGAAAATGGCAAATTAATTGGGACAGGAATTAAAAACTTCTCGCTGCACGGCATCAGCAGCGACCAGCCGTGGAGATACAATTTCCGCTGTAGTAAAACGGAAGTTCCTCAACGAAGCTCCATCGCTCATTCTGGAATAATAAAGCCGTATTTGCATTTTCCATTTTATGAATTTCGGGCTGTGTTCCTTTTATTTTGATGTTGCAACATATTACACAATATGAACTGCCTTTAAATCGCAACATTAATTGTCAGGACTAAGGTTTCCCTTCATTCGCATATCCAGTACGCGATAACAGCTGTTTCAAGTTTGCTACAGCACTCAACTTTGTATTGTTCCTCTTAGCTTAAAAGGCAGAAGCTTATCTGAATAATGTTTACATTCATGGACAACGCACGAGTGGAAGCGATAGTAAGAAGGTTGGATCTCGGGTAGGTGCGTTGTCAGATGCTTGGACAGCACATTCAGATCTATATGTTAATAACTAACGCTGTTATTATAGCAATTGTTGACATTAGTACGCGTTATGCAGATATTTTAAAGCCATAATACATGTATATTACGAATGATTAAGCCTGCAACCTTTATTTATATTTCCCAGATGCTGAAGTAGCCAATCACAGTGACCGTTCGGTCTAAGGCACGAACAATGTTCTCTTGCTTGAACATTGGAATCGTGGGTTCGAATCCCACACGACATTGATGTCTTTGTGTGTTTATTCTGTGTTTGTGTTGTTCTGTGTGTAGGTAGCGGCCTTACGACGGGAAGATCCCCAGTCCAAGGAGTCTTACCGGCTGTCTATAGGATTAAGAAACTGAAAAAGCGGCTAAGGTCCAACAAAGGGCTGTAGAGCCATAGATGGGGGGGGGGGGCGGATGAATGGATGGATGGAAGTGTTTTAATAAAGTCAGCTTTTAATTTTCTTAAAGCAGATGAAAGTTACACGCATCAGTCTCTTATGATGATATAAAGTGCCGCATATCGAATTTAATCAATATGTCAACAGAAGCAATTCATATAGGACGTGACGTTCTTTTAGACAAGTAAGTTAAATGAGACTTAAAAGTTACCCACACTAAATCAGAAATTAAAGTACCTCAGCAGAAGCAATGGAGGTGTACCGTACCGAGATCGACCCTATAGTTTGGGCAGTATTTTTACAGACCTACAGACGGACATGAATCCTCTAGGTAGCTTTTAACCTTATCTGCAATTTCGGTTCTCATCCGCGATGATAACGCATACTAAAGCTAAGCTTAGTTAAAGCTATCCCTGTAACAGGCTGTGGAGGTCCATAGGATTGTGAGACGTCGAGGCTGTCAGATTTTCTAGATAATCGGCTCACAGATGGCGGTGAGGTCAGTCTTACGCACCAACCGCCCTTTACCTCAGGAAGATTCCTGGTACTCATTTCTGTTAGAGCTGAGTCGACCCCAGGGCCATAGTGCGGCTGGAAGGATTAGGTTAATTGAAAAATCCAATGACGTCATCAAGAATCGATCCCACGACCTTCCGGCTTGTAGCATAGTGCCTCATTCAAATACGCTACCGCGTGCCCCTATGACAATGCTAATTGTGTTTAGGAAGACGGCTGATCTTTATTCTAACAATCGAACGAAATCCATGAATTCGTTCATTTAGTGAAATGCTCAGCACATCAGCTTTGCAGCAGCTGATATGTATCGGTACCCCTGCAGCATAGAGGAAACTGCTGTACATTTATTTCTGTTATCCCGATGCGGAGATGGGGTAGGTCTGCAGGTTATTGTTGTAATGGATGGCAATTGAAAGCACTGGCGCGGGGCATGGTGCACTTCGGACGTTGTATTTACCGTGCCACTGCAGTCTCGGTAAATGCGTTTTACAACATATCAGCACGCAAGATTAGAGTTTTCGCCCTGCCGCACATGTTTCAGGCGGTATCCGTACTGCCTGAGATTTGAGTGTCTCGATGGGGAGCGTTAAGGTTACCATCTTACGGGTCGTGACGCCGTGTGTCATTAATATTTTTCAGACTGTATGGCGTCTCATGCATAATCTTAATTATCTTACTGNGTCATCGCCGTGAAAACCTCAAAACTTACATCTTACTGTTTGTTTGTTTATTACTTAATTCTGGCCAACTCCGAAACTGACAGGATTCTGTGGGATGTGCACGAATTTAATTTTGGTAGTTGGTATATAACACATAATATATATATATGTATATATGTGAAGGTAAAATACAGTCCTGAAGTTGCTACACTTCATAGGTTGTTGGTTAGTTCACGTTTCATGTGTACGACATGTCTCGGCCTCATGGGGCCATCGTCAGGTATATATGATTCATATAAATTGCTACATTATATTCTAATAATTCATGGTACCCGAGATATATAAATGAGCCGGGATAGTGTAGTCGGTATAGCGACCGGCTACGGGCTGAAAGACCAAGGGGTCGGAGTTCGAGTCCCGGTAGGATCAAGAATTTTCACTTCTACACGTCGTCCATACCGCATCTGGGGTCCACCAAACCTCCCATGCAATGGGACCCGAGCTCTTTCACCGGGGGTAAAGCGGCCGAAGCGTGAAGCTGTCCACTCACCTGCAGCTGGCGCCGAGATAAAAAAATGTGGATCTATACATCCATCTCCACCATGCGCCTTCATGGCGCAGTACTAAATTAGTTAAACACAGGGACAACTGTACCTTCTACTTTACGCAAGACATAAGTCTAGTAGTTTATTTTTTGAATACCTAGTTGTGCCACTCAGAATTACTGGGCTTTTGGACTTTTCCGTCGTCAGATATTCTAAAAACTAGAAAACAACGTTTCGGAAACTGGATCTGTTTCCGTCCTCAAGTGAAAGGGGGGGGGAGACACCTACTTTGTTGTGTCCGTTAGAGAGAGCTAACCACAATCACTGAAGCTAGGATTTTGGAAATTGAAAGTAAGAGCAGGTATAGAAAATATAAGGACTCGGCCCATTTGGCATGCTTAACCAATCCGATCAGCCAACCCAATTTGGACATTTCTCCTGTCTGGACCCTCCTCATCAGCAGTTTGGTTGCCAACTCACAGAGAAGATCAGTATGGTGTGACAGATTATTAATGGGTTTGTGTTATGTTTTAGCCTTGAGTGTTCAGTTTTTACTCCACTTATGGCGCCAGCTGTAGGCACAAAATGGTTTCACAAGATGCTACATTTAGTTCTATGCACTGGTTTTCATGGGCTTGATTTGTTGGCTGTTTTTTCTTTTACATAAAATTTGCACCTCCCTTTCTATCTTAGTTCCAGGTCTCTGCATATTTTTTCAGAATTTTTATTGCATATTTTCTTGTTATCACCCTTCGACAACGCCTGGTCTCAGGTATAGATGTAGTTATCCTGACATGGGTTGTCCAGTGATTGAGGTTAGCTCTTTCTAAGGGACCCAAAAGACTAGGTGTCTCCCCCTCATCCTTAGGACGGCAACAGATCCGAATTCCGAAACGTTGTGTTCTCTGGTTTTTAGAATGCCAGACAATGTATATAGTAAAAAAACAGTAATTGTAAATATTGTGCACCATCGTTGAACCCTTCAGAATGTAAAGGCAAAGTTATCCCTTTAACAGGCCATGGAGGTCCATAGGGTTGTGCGAGGTGGTGGCTCCCACATCTTTTAGACAGTCGGCTCACAGATGGCGGTAAGGTTGTCAGCCTTACGCGCCAGCCGCCCTCTACCCCACAGAAAGATTCATGGTATTCATTTCTGTTAGAGGCTGAGTCGACTCCCAGGGTCATAGTGCGGCTGGAAGGATTAGGTCAATTGAAAAAATCCACCTCATCATGACTGGAACTCCCATTGTGAAATTAGGGGAATACAATAACAGATCCGCTTTTATTTGTATCTATTTTCAGTGTGGTGATTATGTAACAAATGCAGGAAATAAACACATATGAATTCAATATGGTGAACTTTCAACGAAATACTAGATAACGCACGCGCCTTAGTTTCTGT
The DNA here is from genome assembly GCF_002891405.2 of Cryptotermes secundus. Classification (NCBI taxonomy): domain Eukaryota; kingdom Metazoa; phylum Arthropoda; class Insecta; order Blattodea; family Kalotermitidae; genus Cryptotermes; species Cryptotermes secundus. The sequence goes on along the minus strand of NW_019722432.1, from coordinate 930,233 downwards.
AGTCCCATTGGTTGTTTGGAAATGTGGTTTTAACCCCCAGTACTTGAACATCGAAATCGTTAATGTATACAAAATAACAAAAAGATTCTTGAAAAGAAGACAATCGACGCAAGTTTGAACCGATCACCTTGAGTGTTTGACGTTCTCAGGGCAGTTAGTATTATATGGGTACCCTGAAGACGGAGGCAGCCGAAACGTTGGTAGCAATCTGGCAAGATACACTTTGTCGCTTCCCAGAAGATCGTGATCGGAAAGTCTAACGCCACTGATCACTGTGTCGTCCTTGGCAAGCCCGACTTTGCATAAACGCCAGACAAGAACCTTTGTTCTGTAAGCACAACGGTCAAGGGACAAAACTTTATCCACCGTCAATCAGACAGGCTGCAGAGGGTGAAGTTGGCCTTTACTGGAACTTCTAATGAGATGTGCCTTGTGTTGTAACGGTCACGATCATCTTATATGAACGTTCAACTTCCGTCTCACTGAACTTTTATTCTGTGTAAGGCAAAATGACCGTCAGGAATTACCGAAGACTATTGTGCTATTGACTTCATGTTACCACTGCGCCGAAGGGAAGATGAAAGCCAGGAAACCGGCTACAGATTCCCGGGTAAATTTCCATGAAAATTTTACATGTTATGCTATTTATATTTGTGTATTTAATTGAACATATGTTGGGAGTATTATGTGAGTCTCTATTTTCACTGCGAATATTTCCTGTCCGTCTCTCTTAAAGCATATTGGTTCAACGTTAAAAAAAAGCAGGATTTCATAAACTTCATGAGAACTAGCAATTAGAACTCACCATCTTCATGGTTATTCTCAAGGACCCGAAAAAATGGCGACCTGGCTATTCTTAGAAGCGGTAAGCTAATTTCAGAAAAAAAACACCCTCGCCTTACATTCTGGCTAATACGATATATTCGATAGAGGAATTATAAAAGCAAATAGTTCGTGTACAAAGAAGAAATAAATGAAAAAATGGGGAAGGGGCAGGAGGTGTTGCTGCGAGCTGTCAAGATATTTAATTTAAATTTAAATGACTATGTTTTTTTTTTTTTTTTGCCGAGGATGTCTCTTTAATGCCGCTAAGCCGGCTGTTAATGAAATTAAAAATCGGCATTCTTAACCCAGCCTTTCCTACAGCGTGCCCATAAAAACGTATAGGAGACGTGAAAGTAAGGTTACACAGGCTGCACGTCTCAGTAAAAGGCTGTTGCGTCATAGCTTAGTTCCCACGGAAGCAGACCTTAGCATCCAACGCGTACCCGAGGCCAGAGTCGGATCATTGCCCCAGCCAGATATTGAATTCCCGATCATCGTACTCCCAATGCGACTGAATTATCCCATTTCGAAGTGAAATACAGTACAAATACAGTTTATGCAGTGTGAGATATATACTTTTTATATGCTGACAACAGGCGCTGTAATTTTGTTTGTTACTGATCAGTAGTTAAGAGCAGGGTTAGCTCAGTTGGTACAGAGACGGGCTACGGGCTGGACGACAAATGGGTAGGAGTTTGGGTTCCGGTGGGGGAAAGAATTTAACTTCAGACCGGCTCTGGGGCCACCCAGCCTCCTATTCAATGGGTACCTCGGGCTCTTTCACCGGGGGTAAAGCGGCCGGGGCTTATAGCTGACGACTCATCTCACCAATTCATTACTCAGCGATTATCCTTCCATTCGATGCCACGTGATCTAAGCTACTGACATCCCCGCTAGAAACGAAAGTTAAATAAATAGAAATATTGTCTTCCTTCTGTGTCTTAAATATGCCCTCTACCTTCGAGATTAGCATTCAAAAACTTTGTAGCTCTTTATAACTTCGCCATGTGTGCTTCTTATCCAACGCGTCTTATTCTTTTTGTTTTTATTACTGCAGTTATGAGGAGAAGAATGCAGATTATGAGGCTCCTTCTTATGTAATTTTAGCTGGTCATTTATTACCTGAGCCTTCCAAGATCGAAGTGTCTTACTCGGCACATAGTTCCTTAACACCCTGATTTCCTTTCGTTACTCCAGATCAACATATTTGTCTTCGGGATCTGGGTACCTGCATGAAACCGTTTCCTTAGTGCTATCGATGCTATAAACGAGATATATCGCTTTGAAGCTTGCCACTTCTTATCTCCTTTGCACGAGGTTATCACTGAAAATAAACCTTCCATGCTATATTTTGACACGTGACCTTATCATTTGGAGCGTCACACAAAGGGATTTTGTAAGCCACCGTGGAAATATACAAAAAGAATTATTATTTCGCTCGTGATAACACTGTCGAAAGGGTTAAATTTTATAAATATATGAGAGGGTAGATACAGATGCGTGGAGAGTGAGGGGCTGATGGCTACACGTGTATTTGATCAGGTGAGTGAGTTGGTGGGTGAGGGAACACAGTCTCCGAGCAGAAGCGCACACTTTGTTAATAATCGCCGCTAGCAGTAGTGCCTACCTACACCCTCTCTTCTTCTCACCGTCCTACCAACCCCGACTACGGACAGAATTTATGTGACGTTAGGGAAGGAAAGCGAGGTTGAACAACAATGGCGTTTTGCGATGAGTTAAATGAACGAATTGCCCTTTTTTTATTAGCGTTTCCCCGTTTATTTACACGCCCTCATAACTGAGAACTTTTATTTCTGTCCTCCTTCCTTCCTGTCTTTGCTTTGGAACATTCCTTCCTTTACCATTCTTAATTTCTCTCTCATTTCTTTTTTACTTTCACTCCGTTCCGTGTCTCTTTAGTTTTCCATGTTTTCTTTTCCGGTGCTCTTCGTCTTTGCGAACTGTTTCACTCTCTCTCTTTTCCAACTATCTTTCTTTCATTCTTTCGTTCTCTTCTTTCTGTATTTACGTATTAAGTGTCTTCCTTTTTCTCCATTTTTTTTCTTTATTTATATCTTCATTCTAATATTTAATTCCTACTTTCGTTTGACATAATTTCGTATTTCCTTAAGTCCCTTAATTTTCTGTCTTACATTTTCTTTATTTGTTACCTCCCTTTCAATCCTCGCCTTCTTAACTTGCGCCTTTTCTTATCATAACCTTTAAGCTGTGCTGTAGGCGTTTTGTTACTGAGGAGGTTATCTCAAACTGGAAAGCGGCTTCTATCCAATAACATAGACTCAACTGGAATGTCGCACGATACAGACTCTCCTAACGGAGATGTTTATAATATTTTGTTAGCTCGTTCTGGAATTAAAAAAGATGGATAAGTGCACAGCTCTGTAGAGAGTTTCGAAATTGATGCTCTATATTTGTGTCATAACATGAATAGGTCAATTAAAATAGTAACAGTAATATTGTACATAGTATTTAAGCATCCTGTTGCATTTCTATAACATTCACATAGAATATTTATATTACAGTTCCGTCAACAATGCACCCACTTTATTCTAAGGAATAAAATAGTTGCATTGTTGACGGAACTATAATATAAATATTCTATGTGATTAGTAACAACAATGATAGTATTTTAGTGTTGGTCATCAACATATTAAAATCAACATTGGGTGACATTTTCAGGCAAGGTGTGCGTATTGTTTCCTGTAATGGCATTTCAATCATTCATCCAATACATTGAGTTCAGCGAAAGCACACGACTTGGTCTTGTAGCTTGTGGTAAACGTAGAAGTTTCTGTTATAAAGAACATATCTGACCTTTTCCCTTCAGAGAGTTTTACTTCCCCCGCTGGGTCTAAACCGAATTCCTCAACCTTCTCTTGAACCATATCATATCATTATAAATATAAAATACTGTTATTTGGAGGGAAGTAATCTTATCGTACCTCAGTCTAATGATACAAAGCTTTCCTTTAGCAAGTGAAAGCGAGCCAACCGACCTCGGAAACTTAAGTTTCTGACGACTTGCGAATTCTCACTTGCAGTTCTCAAGATCATGGTACTACATATCTCAACAGGAATAGTTCTGGCGAAGCTAAGTGTCATATCCTACCCACAGTCAGGCACCCCTTAATATTGTGGCGTACCTCCTAAAAGCCAGAGTATCTGAGTCACAATGGGCGTCCATTGTGTGGCAACGGCTTGGTATCCACGGTTCTATATCGTTAGGGTGACAATGAAACAGGTTCACGCGACAACGCATATATAAGAGACGTTACCACGCACGTGAAAAACAACTAGTGAATAAAACAGTCTTCATAGTCACCGCCGTGAAAACCTTAAATCTTACATAGAAGCAGTGAAGTTCCCGCGACAACGGATGCACTATCTACCGGCGGATAGAACACATGAAACGGAACCTTGAACACAGGGAGTCTTCTAGGCAGTCAGACTGTATAATATAAGAGACCAAACAGAATAGCGAAGAAAGTTAATAGAAATTTCCGTCCAGTGCGGCAATAGAGGTCACATCACTTTTATTATTCTTGCCTTACATGTTTCGGTTTAATTAAAACCATCATCAGAGGCACTTTTCATACGGCAGGAGACACTGTTAATTAAGCTGGTTTGATGTTCACTTTCAGTTGTGTTATTCACAGATGTATGTTTCGTATTATTGTCATAGGTTTTAGTTACGACGGCACTCGTCGTATAAAAACATAAACATGCAGAATAATTGAGTATGCCAATAGGCTATTCGCAGCACAGGAATTATCACTTTTTCCCACAGTAGGTATCTTATATTTGGATTAAATCACTATTAACTATTTAAAATTTAATTCGAATTGTCGTAAGTCGTTGTTGGTTGTCAATTCTTCCCGCGGATGGGAGTCGTCATTCTTGGTGGTGTGTGGGCTTATATGTGTTATGATGTTACGTGTGTGCTGTGTCCTTTGTGCTGCTTGGTGGGTACCCATGAGTAATCTTTAATTTATTACCTTGAATATAATTAATTCTTTAAGGTTTCAGCTGTGTCTTACAGGTGTATGCCATGTTATTGGCAAGAAAAGCAAACACGTGCTAACTGGAGGGCAGGTATTCCTGTTGTGACTTGGAGAATTCTGCTAGCCCTTTCTCCCTATCTCTGGTCTCGTTTCTAGGTCACCAAAACAGGTTCTTTTTTGTGATGAATGAGCTAGCAGTGTCCAGCCCCGCTCCGTTGCTTAGCCATCATTTAAATCGTTAACAGAACGCTATGATGCGGCCGCTACTGTAAATAATAGATCCGCTGGTCAAAGGGGATGTACACGTATATTCATTAGTTTTTATAATAAATAAGCACTTAATTATTTCAGCACAATTTAATAAAAACACAGAGAGAGAAAAAATGGACGATTTCGTTGGAAAATAAATAATTTTATTAGTTTCTATCTTCGTGTACAGTAATCATCATTTAAAATGTCCACTTCTGATGTGCCCTTCTTAGTTGTTTAGTATTACATTTGCAGCTGTGACTATAACGTTATCGCGGTACCTATTATTATTATTATTATTATTATTAGAGGGGGTGGGTTTCCCCATGCACCGCGACCAGTGATCTATTGTACGTCCCCCTGTGATATTCTACCAGTCTCTATACCCTACCGATACTGGTGCGTGCCATCAGTCCCGACTCAGCCAGCGAGTTCGGCATCTACTGGCTCAGCGGTATCTAGATGCTTCCCCCATCTACCAGAGGCGTTAGAGGCTATTGTTGGACGGGAAATGTCCTTAATAATTTGGCTCAGAGGCCTCCTTGAGGCATGAGGTTCTTTTACGTGCCATAAAGCTACGACACGGAACCCACGGCTTAAAGTCCCTCCCGGAGGACTTGTTCCCTGAATTTTTCCGCCCTTAAAAATTCCACGACCTCCGCCGGGTTTGAACCCGCCTACCTTGAGTCATGAGGTGGGAACGTTACCTCTAGACTACGGAGGCCGCTTATCACGGTACCTAAGCATCATGCGATGAAAGCCTGTGGGACTTCTGAGGTTAAAGCTTCTGTGCACTGGATGTGAGTGGATGTCCGTGCTTATTTCGCTGAAATCTCTGTGCCCTTGTTCGGGAAACCGGGTGGGTTCTGGAGCCGATGTAGACTTGATGAGTAAAATCAAAGATAAATTCTAAAGAGTTCAGACAGTGGTGTGCGTGGTAACGCACAGAATTATTGGGTTCTTGGACTTCTTCTGTCGTCAGTGTTTGAAATTCGCTCTTTCTAAGGTGCCCGACTGTGTAGGTGTCTTCTCCCCCCTCACTTGAGAACGGAAACACATCCAGTTTCCGAAACGTCGTGTTTTCTATTTTTTAGAATACCGGACGATGGAAAATGGTTCAAAAACCCAGTAGTTCTGTGTACAGTCAAAGATCCCTGTTACATCTAGGTGTCGAATCCCAGCTGACAAGAATGTAATCACTCTTCTCAGCCATGTATCTCGTAAGCACACAAATTTTCATATAGCCCTATGAAGTTATAGAAATTCCTTCTGAAACGGGTAAGGGAATGCGATTCCAGTTGATATGTCACTGGGCTGGTGCTTCATGGCCGTATTTTGTTTGAATATTGTCCACTGTGTGGTTATTCCGTGTTCCGAGAAAATACCTTAGTCGTGTAAGTACAGATTCTGTGCTCCTCTCTTGCTGTTATTTTACTTCGTAAACAGGGATATTCTTAATATTTTCATATTTTTAACAGCATCACACGCAATTTTGCACCTTATTTAAATAATAATGGTTCCGCTTCCGTATCAGAATCCCTTATTCTGGTATAGTAATAATGTCGGTTGCAGAGAATTAACTTTTTAAACCGCAGTGGTTACTATATATGCCACGTTTAGAATTAATATTCTTTATTTTCCTGCAGAATGTATATATTTGTTTCATATAATTCTCAGGATTAACATCGATTAATTCGCTGAACTAGCCGGTCACGGTAGCCGAGCGGTCTAAGGCATGCACTGTCTTCGCTCGCTCGGAAGCCGAGATCGTGGGTTCGAATCCCACTCAGGGCATGGATGTTTGTGTGCGTTTTTCTGTGTTTGTGCACAGGTAGAGGCCTTGCGACGAGCTGATCACACGCCCAAGGAGTCCTACCGTATGTGTAAGATCTAGTAAACCGAAGTGAAACGGAGAGTTTCATGGAGGTAGGCCTAGGCCCAAACTGGGGCTGTAGTGCCAGTGAAAAAAAAAAATTCGCTGAGCTACAGTAACCACTTTCAATACAGGCGCAGTGCGTTTTATGTTAATTAGGAATTGAGCTTTTCAGTTTTATATACATGAATATCAGACATAAAAGTGTTAAGAATTATTGACTTTGAAATGACCATCCATTGTATAAAACTCATATTAAGCGACTCTATAATGTGAGTTACTAGAGCAAGCATATACACACATGCACATTGACAGTATGTAATCATGTTTTGTCTGCGCCATAGCTCAAGCGGTTAATTGCTGGTTTCCCACCGCGGCGGCCCTGGTTCGATCCAGGGTCTGGTCAAGTGGGATTTGTGTTGGACAAAGTGGCGCTGGGGCAGGTTTTCTCCGAGTACTTCGGTTTCCCCTGCCAATCTTCATTCAACCAATTGCTCGACAGTTACCCTCACTTACCATCTGGGGCTGGTACAATCGGCCAGAAGTGGCCGCAGTACGTGGGACTTAGTCCCACCCCAATAACAATAAAGAATAATCATGTTTTCACTAGGTTCACAGGCATTTTTCTTTCAGGAGCAATATGGAATCGCGTTTCACGCATTGCAGACAATTGGTCTCCCGTTTACAGGGCCAAAATAATGTGGATAATCCACACAATTGTTGAATTTATAACATTAAGCAATATTGAATCTAAAAATGTGTGTATATAATTTGGTTACAAATCACGAGCTAGAAGGATAGTATAAACCCCAAAAATATTCCGAGAAATGGTCGTTACAGGGGAAAACTGCAGAAAAATAATCCATATGCTATTTTCCCACCAGATATCTGCAGTAACCGCATTTGTTTCATTGAAGATCTGAGTGGTCCCATTCGTGTATTAGGCCTATTACTCGATAGAAATTCGCTTGGAAACAGCCGCCATGATAGTTAATGGCGACGCTGTTTACCATCCCACATGTCAGTCCAGTCAGACACGCAAGCGTGATTTACATATTGCGTTTGCTTTCCATCATGGAAAACAATTGGCCATGAACTTGCACATTTTCAAGTGCTTAAAACCTGTGAGACTGTCGGCCCTCACAGCAGTGACCATGAAGAGTATTCCTTTTGCTTCTGATGTGTCCGAGGAATGAACTGCCTCCATCTTACCTATACACAAACCAAACAATGAGACACATGCTGTCTCGCTTTGTTTTCTTCCACCCTGATGATGGAGGCAGTACGTTCTTCCAAAAAATCGAAAAACTACTTTAGACCACACGGCTTAACATTTACGTAAGGTCTACCGGGATACCTCAGTCGGTATAGAGGCCGGTCTCGTGCTGGACCGCCTGGTTTGTGTTCCCGGCGAGTACAAGAGTTTTGTCTGTTCTTGATACCCAGCCTCCAGTCGATGCCGGGGGCTCCTTACCCGGAGATAAAGCGACCGGGTAGTGAAGCTCATCACTCACCTCCACCTAAGGCCGAGGTCAAGGGCCGCGCCATAGCTCAAGCGGTTAGTCGCTGGTTTCCCACCGCGGCGGTCCGGGTTCGATCCCCGGGTCTGGTCAAATGGGATTTGTGGTGGACAAAGTGGCGTTGGGGCAGGTTTTCTCCGAGTACTTCGGTTTCCCCTGCCAATCTTCATTCAACCAGTTGCTCCACAATCACCCTCACCTATCATCTGGGGCTGGTACAATAGCAGAAGTGGCCGCAGTACGAGGGACTTAGTCTCACCCCACTAGCATTAAAAAGAAAAAAGAATGCCGAGGTCAAGAATGGTGGAGCTATATTTCACTCCATGATACGTTTTCATGGCGTGGTGCGTAATTAATTAAGCATAGCTACAATTTTACCTTCTTTTACCGTATTGTAATTACGTCCTCATCTTCCGCATGCGCAGAATAACGTCATGTAGAATGAATACGCTATGCCGGTCACAGTGGCCGCGCCGACTAAAGCAAGAACTGTCTTCGTTCGCTCGAACACTGGGATCGTGGTTTCGAATCCCACTGAGGACATGGATGTCTGTGTTTATTCTGTTTTTGTGCTCTCCTGTGTGCTGGTAGAGGTCTTTCGACGGCTGATCTGCCGTCCAAGGAGTCCTACCGACTGTGTATAGGATCAAGGAACTGAAAAAGGGCTAAAGCCCAGCAAAGGCCTGTAGAGCCATAGATAGAGAGATAGACAGATAGACCGACAGACACACTGACCTGACTGAACAAGGTGGTGTAGGGGTCACCTCAAACAATTGTGATGAAAATTATTGAAAACATAGGTTTTCTGTGTATGGATTTGAATCCTGAATATATATTTGAAATCGCAACAAAGCCGAAAGCTAATTTGGATCGCCTTAGTACAAGTATATACATACTCTGTTTATTCTTGAACTTAAAATACGGACAATATGAATGCGGTGCTAGCACGAAAGAAAAATTAAATATTTAAAATCCAACACTCATATGTGTTAATAATATTTGGAATCAACCTGTATTATGAAGATCTGCAAATCGAAGTTCGGCCGGGTTACTGAAGTTCATCGTGGCTTCCCTAGGTCTCCAGACAGTTTCCGGATAGCATCCTGAAACAAACCACTTCTCCTCACCACTCGCCCTGTTCGTGGCCACTTACATTAGATTCTAGGATTTCGCGACGGCGATTTCAGGTTTACTGCCTTATGTTTTTACGATCTTCTGTACTGAGGATTGAAGCAAAAAGTTCGTCAGAATGTCGGTACATCTCTACCACACTGGACGCAGAGTACCATAATGTCTTTGAATTGAAGTTCATAACATGGCCCCTCCAGGCGAATTTCGGGACCGCACCTTGAAGTAAGCCATGGCTACTTCCTCTACTTCCCTTCCAATTTCGTCGTTGATATTCACCCCCTTGTGGCATTCATCGTCAAATAAACTTTTCAGTGAATAAATCATCAGAATTTTCACGATTTCACCTTTTTAGACTTTCACAATTTTGTGTCGTGCTTCTCTACTCTCCTTTTCCCATATTTACATCTTAACGTTTTCTCTGGACTTCCGACTTTGTTCCCTACAATGTATATCCGCCTGTCTACACTTCTTTCTCTTCATTTATGGTTCTCTGTTTCGCATAAACCATATTCACCTTTTCCCATTTTTTTTAGATTTATGAACCACATTCACGTTTTCATATTTGCTTTGGACTTCCACTGTTCGTTTCCCATAAACCATATTCATCTTTTCATATTTTCTTTTTATTTCGCCCTCCCTGTTTCTCATAAACCATATCTGGGTTTCTGCTTCTTTGTTAAATAGATTTCTGTATCTCAGTTCTCATACGCTACAACCGTCTCCTCTCTTACACACCATCACTCTATCTCTTTAGCTTTCAGTTGTACTTTGTCTCGTCTATCCTATGCAGTGAGCGATGCGGTAGGGCATTCAGTCGTTGCCAGGAAGAGACCTGGTCTATCATTATGTATCGTTTCTAGACATGCGAGGTGCTTTTACTCTGTGGCACCGTGTACAGGTGCCCACGGTCCCCTTGCGGTCAGTTTGTGGGCTGGTAGGGGGGACAGAACGAATCAACTGAAGAATTTGGACTAAAGGTGAAAGTTTGTAGGGCGAGACGTTTCAAATTGTTGTCATTATTTTCAAAATGACTTAGCACTTTGGAATGCAGCAGGAATTTGTTTGTAAGTAGCTGTTGAAACGCGACATAATAGTATGAAGTTGATCGTGTTGGCAACGTGCTTGTAAGATTTTATTTCAGCCGTTGAGAGTAGAGAGAATTAGAGAAAAGTTTATAGCTGCGTTTTAGACTTACTTACTTAATCCGTTCCTCTTATACCTTTACGGTGTCGAGGTTTTTTTTTTCATTTTATCATTTTACAGACTGTAGGACTGCCTCTGTGGGCTAGTGGTCAGAGTTCCTGTCTAGAGTTCAAGAAGTCCCGGGTTCGATTCCCGACGCTGCCAGATACTCTGAGAAGTAGTGGGTCTGGATCGGGGTCCACTCAACCTCGTGAGGATAATTGAGGAGCTATTTCAAGGAAATAGCGGCTCCGGTCTAGAAAACCGAAATTAACGACCATGAGGATTCGTTGCGCTGACCACGCGACACCCTCTATCCGACAAAGTTGGCTCTAACTTCGCCGACAAGCGGCGGTCGCTCTGTCGGTATAATTCGCTTGCGGACTAACACCACGGAGTTTTTGTTTTTTACAGACAGTAGGTCTCTTTGGACGGGTGATCAGCTCGTCGCAAAACCTCTACCAAAACATTGGACAACACAAACACAGAATAAACACATACACATATCAGACATGCATCAGCCATGCTTTATGTGAGATTCGAACCCACGATCCCGGCTTCCTAGCGAGCGAAGAGAGTACTGCCTTACACCGCTCGGCTACCGTGACCGGCTGTATTTTAGAACAGACTCAGAAACTGGAATATATTTGTTGTTTGTATGTGCTTTTAATTTCTTTAAAATTATTTTATTTTCTGACAAATGTCTGTTAGAATTTTTATTTCTTATGTTAGTTCGGTTTCTTCTCAAGCAGTTGCCACTGCTTACTTTATCTTAGATCCTGTTCCGGTTCAGAATTACCGCCGCAGAGGTTATTTATTATTCCTTAGTTCATTTAGCGACAGTGTCCCAAGTGTATAGGTCAGGGACCGCGAACCATTGACACCGTCGCTAAATTTGGTATGGGCTGGGTTTTCGGTTGGCGCCGTTAATTGCAGTTCTTATTTAGATTAACGTCTGGGACCACTCAATACAATAATTCACGAAGCAACAATTCTTCTTCGTAACTTTTATGCTCTTCCTATATGTATCCACCAAGAATACAAAGCTGTACCCAGAGAAATATCGCCGCAAAAGAGCATCATTTTGTTATCGTGTCCCTTACCTAAATCCATGACGAGCGAAATGAAAGTTAGATACCGTCTGAGAAACCAAATGAATTCCTACACCAGCTGTGCGAGGACATGTGAAACTATTTCTTATTTGCGTGTAACGTGCTGTGTAAATCTTACACCAGAAAGCGAAACGATTGCTATTCATGGTATAGTATTATTCTTTTTTTTTATTGCTAGTGGGGTGGGACTAAGTTCCTTGTACTGCGGCCACTTCTGGCTTATTGTACCAGCCCCAGATGATAGGTGATGGTGATTGTGGAGCAATTGGTTGAATGAAGATTGGCAGGGGAACCGAAGTACTCGGATAAAACCTGCCCCAGCGCCACTTTGTCCACCACAAATCCCACTTGACCAGACCCGAGATCGAACCCGGCTTGAGCTATGACGCGGCTCTTAGTATAGTAAACCCTCCCTAATCCTGATTATTAATTGGAGGTCGATATGTCGACCGGAGTAACAGATAACCCGGATCGACGAAGCGAAAGATAGCAATAAAAAATACAAAAAAGAAACTTAGAAAACGAATAAATGGAGAATTTAATAATGTAGATAGTGCTGATGAAAATAAATAAAAAAAATATGCGTGTATGACTACAACATTTTCTTGTGCCAGAAGCTGAAATCCAGGGTCTCCTTCATCCAGCTCAAGCCACTCTTGTGTATTTTCTTGCGTGGTTTCAGTCTTCCCAGCTGCCTTCAACACAGGATGACATTCCTCTTGCTCCTAAATCCCATGCATATAGTTTGAACTCAACTGTGAAAAGAATTTTTCATTTTCCATGTTTTGATCCAGATTATCCGACATCCGGTTTAACTGTAACGGGATTAGCGAGGATTTTCATTGTTTGATTTGTTATATGGTGGTGAATTGACTGAATTATGAATCCTAAATTATGCGGATGGAAGCGAATAACAGCTTTAACACTCTTTGCCAAATATAATCAGAATGCTCAAGTCAAGGAAGATGAGATGGGCAGGCTATGTATCACGCATGGCATAGAATAGGAATACATGTATGACTCTGTTGGGACGCGAGAAGGAAACGCACCTCTAGCAAAACCTAGACAGGTGGGAGGATAACATAAAATTTGATCTTAGAGAAATAGGCTAGTTTTAAGTGTAATTAAGTTCTGGGTTACCCAGTCTTTAATTAATAAATAAAAAAAAGAGAAATTTAATGGTGTGATATGGACTGGGGGTCATTGGTTAAGGATGGGGACTAGTGGAGGGCCCTTGTGAACGCCGTAATGAACCTAAGGGTTCCATAAAATGCTGAGAATTTCTTCAGCACTTGAGGGACTGACGGCCTCTCAAAAAGGACTCACTTCCGCGGAGTTAGTTATTCCAGCTTTGGTTTGGTCACATCAAGGCTACGTGGGACATCAGCTGTATAAGAAACTGTCATCCATACGCAAAGCGGGATACGAATTGTCGAGCCCAGTTGTAGCCCTGTTAAATGGTTCTCTTCTCACTTTGCGCCTTTAGATTGCTTACAGACCTCTAGACATGGAAGGGTAACTGCGTGAATGTTGAATAAGCTGTAACGGAGCAGTGACAAGAGACAATATTACACTTTATGGGTTGGACGGGGCCCTTAGAAACCCCTCACCTCAAAGACGGATTACAAAATGTTACAGAACGTCGGACATGAACACAGCTGAAGCAACGGATACACATATGAGGACAGAGCCAAATGAAGACTCTCATTAAGTCTGCAGTTAACACTGATGTCAGGCTGCGCCATAGCTCAAGCGGTTAGTTGCTGGCTTCCCACCGAGGCGACCCGGGTTCGTTCCCGGGGCCAGGTCAAGTGGGATTTGTGGTGGACAAAGTGGCACTGGGGCAGGTTTCTCCGAGTACTTCGGTTTCCCCTACCAATATTCATTCCACCAATTGCTCCACAATCAGGCTCACCTATCATCTGGGTTTGGTACAATAGGCCAGAAGCGGCCGCAGTACAAGGGGTTTAGGCCCACCCCATTAGCAATAAGAAAATAACACTGATGTTACATAAAAGCTAAAAATTCCTTGAGCTGAGTACTGTCAACAAGGTTTCTGCGCTATAAAGCTGTCAGATCGTAGGGCCACCTAGCACGCACTCTAATCGTCCAGTGGTGTATCCACTAAAACCTCTATGATGCCGGTAGCATATCTCTGCCGGGGAGCTCTCTAGCATCGCACCGCGCGTGAATGTACCTATATATATGACAAAGAACTAACCTAATGATATCAGAACTTGTGTTCTAAAGCCCCTCTGAAGCGTGCAAGGGCCACCAAAGGAATTCATTTGTCACTCCTCGCGAGAGCATTAGGTGGCGTGCAATCTCCCCTGCCGGTCCCCCGCCTACCGCTTGGAAGCCGACGTCATCCGCTTCCCCGCCATTCCACATCAAATGGAGCCAATTTGTTAAGCTGCTGCTTTATGGCGTGCTTTTTACGTTGTGTAGATTCATTCCAGAAGTCGGCTATAATATTTACCTTGCCCCACTTTGATTCTACAATAGCCTGTTCGTTACGTGCAGCGATTGGCAATGACAACTCGTGCAGGCGTTTTTAAACCGTATAAGGACGATTTTTATGGCCGTTTTTTTCTACAGATATTTTATTTCTTGGATATCACCATACCAGTTGATGACATCACGTTGTGCGCGGTCTGTGGATCTTTCCTCTTTTCGTGAAAGAATGGATTTTTGCTTGATGCCATATGCATTTGACGATCCCGCGCTGGTTATCACAGCATGGAAATCAGGCTCGCCCATTTCTGAAAATGAATCAGTTTTGTATTGGATGTCTTGTCATATACATGTGAGGATTCCGCGTGAGGAGCTGTTTACATGACTTCTAGCCTTTCCATCTTACTTTTGTAATGTAAGATTGGAGCACTTATGCCTCAGAATAAAGAGAAATATGTAGGTCTCAAGAGAGGAAACCCAACTGTGAAGCGAAGTATACCGACCGAGCGACCGCTGCTTGTCGGCGAAGTTAGTGCCAAATGTAGGGGATAGAAGGTGCCACGTGGCCAGCGCAACGGATCTCCACCGCAGTTAATTTCAGTTTTCTAGACCGAAGCCGCTATTTCCTTGAAATAGCACCACAATTATCCTCACGAGGCTGAGTGGACCCCTTTCCAGACCCACTACTTCTTAGAAAAACTTGTAGCGCCGGGAATCGAACCCGGACCTCTAGATCTGTAGCCAGGAACTCTGACCACTAGACCACAAAGGCCGTCATGAAGCATACAATACAACAGTAAATTAACTCTTCAAAAAATGGTTAAGAAGTCTGCAAGCAAAGCCTTAACATGTCATGCATATTCTGCTTTATTAGCATCAACAGAAAGTTGTAAGAAGCAAAATCCAATCTATAAAGAGGTAAAGTTGTCCCTGTGCTGAAGGCGTATGGGAAAGTGGAAGTATATGTCCACACTTTCTTGACCTCGGGAATAGTTGGAGGTGAGTTGCCAGCTTCACGCCTCTGTCGCTTTATCCCCTGGTTACCCATTGGATAGGAGGCTGGGTGGGCCCTAGAACCGGTCTGGACGACGTGGAGAAGATAAAATTGTTTACCCTACTGGGTCTCGAATTCCGACCCCTCAGTTGTCTAGCCTGTAGCCAGTCGCTGTATAGACTGTGGGACGGTTTTTTATTTTTTAAGCCCGAGTCTACCAAAAGCTTAGGTGATGTTAAGAAAAGTAGGTCAGTGTGATTCATTTTTGTCGGAAAAGGGAACAGTGAAAACTTGTGTAGTATTTACTGTGCGGCTTCTTTGAAAGCAGGAAGTTTCTTGAGTATCGTAATAACTGTTTAGTGTTCAAATAAGGTTGTAATTAATAACCAAGTCTCGAAACATAGCTACGCGACCGGAAACGATGCCTTGTGTCGACCGTTGAATTGTAAGTTGTACTTGTGCCTTAAAATCTGTACACATCGACTTCGGCAGGACATGGCTCTATGCGCCGCCTGCCAAATTAATGTTTGACTACGCCTGATGCTGGGTTGTAACGCCGTGTAGTTGTTCATAGTCGCCGTTCTGAGAACCTCAAATCTAACATTCGTCTGATGTTAACAATGTCATTAAATTAGGTTTGATTATATAATGTGGTCTATCTATCTATCTATCTATCTATCTATCTATCTATCTATCTATCTATCTATCTATCTATCTATCTATCTATCTATCTATCTATCTATCTATCTATCTATCTATCTATCTATCTATCTATCTATCTATCTATCTATCCTGTATGCCTTCCTACCTACCTACCAACCTACCTACCTACCTATACATCTCGAGCCCTTGTGGACTTTGGCCGCTTTTTCAGTTTCCTCTTCCGTACACAGTCGGTAGGACTCCTTGGATGAATGATCAGCCCGTCGGAAGGCCGCTACCTACACCCATACCCTGAGTGAGATTCGAACCCACGATCCCAGTTTTCGAGCGGGCGAAGACGGTTCATGCCTTAGACCGAGCGGCCACTGTGATCACTACATGCAGTACGTATCTTAAAGGAAAACGTCATTTGGGGAGACGAGGAGTAGATGGAAATAGATTTTATTTTATGGAAACAGGATGTAGGGATTTAAAGTAGGCTGAACTAGCTGACGGTCGGGTCGCGTAGCGAGTGTTTGTGAACACGGTAATGGAGCTTGGGACCCTCCCTGACCGGTTGAATAACAGGCAATTGTAAACATGCGTGGAGGGACAAAGTGTGCGTGCTGAGGCAGGCTTAGTAGTACCACGTAAGTGCTCTGCTAGCCATTATGCCTGGGACTGCAGTCTTCTGCATAAGCCGCACTAACAAGAGCTTCTAGTTATCCATGCGAGAAGCACGAGGAGACTGACAAGACAAGAGGAGTGACGTCATGAATAAATCCATGGGAAATGAGAGACAGAGATAGCAAACAGAAGACAATAATGAGAGAAAGAAACACAAGGAAGACCTAATAAAAGGAGAAGATAAAATGAACCAGCTTAAACATTTCATGATTTTCAACGGCAGTGTTATTGGGCACGAATTATACTGTTTTTGAAATTTCATTTTAAACAGTTGTCCCCACGAAAGAGGTATTAATTAGAACTGAAATAGGTGGTATACACAGAATATTTTATATTTTAAGTTGGCAAGATGGCGTGAGATGCCGCTTACGGAATATAAACAGTTCTTGAAAGAAAGGATAAGTCGCTGCAGTCCCGAATCGTGGCCCTCCGGACTTGGGATGTTTAATTCCTGTATTTTTTTAATGACGTCATTCTAAAGTCTTGTCCGTGTCGCACCTCTGTGAACTCAGCCTGACGATCTGCAACAGCGAGTTTCTGGAGCAGTTGCGTTAGTCGAGGAGGAGCCTTTGCAATAAAGGTTCGGGTCCAGTTCTGATGTTACTTGAATTTTGTATGAAGTAACGACACGGTACGTGTTGAATATCTCTGAAATCGGGAAATGATCTACTACAATAGTCCAAATATTATGGTTTTCGACACTATCCATCGTCTTGTCTTTATCTAAGACCATCCTGTTTAGTTATCAAAACACGTTTCGGAGACTGGATTCTGTCTCCGTCTTCAAGTAAAACCTACTTAGTTGGGCCCAATCGATAGAGCTAGTCCGGAGATAGGGACTAGCTCTATTGTTTGGGCCCAACTGAGTAGGTTCTACTTGAAGACGGAGACAGAATCCAGTCTCCGAAACGTTGTGTTTTGAAAAATAAACAGGACGGTTTTTAGATAAATAGAAGACGATGGATAATGTCCAAAAACATAACATTTGTACTTATGCACCATCGTCACAAAAATTTAGATCTTATAAACGATCCACTGTTTCCATTGATGCTGTTACGACTTCTGTAGGACTATGGCCTATTAATATGTTTAAAATACGTTTTTTAGATGTGTGAATATTATTTTTAATACGGAGGATCTAAATATTATGTTTCAAAATGTTATATTTCTGTAACCTTATTACACAGTTTCTCGCAGCAAAAACGCAAATGACAGAAACTCGTGTAGAATTTGAATTAGTTCAGTTTCTCTCTGTAATGCGTTACGTGTCACGACGAAAAATATATTTTTTTATTGCTAGTGGAGTGGGACTAAGTCTCTTGTACTGCGGCCACTTCTGGTCTGTTGTACCAGCCTCAGATGATAGGTGAGGGTGATTATGGGGCAGTTGGTGGAATGAAGATTGGCAGGGGAAACCGAAGTACTCGGAGAAAACCTGCCCCAGCCACACTTTATCCACCACAAATCCCACTTGACCAGACCTGGGATCGAACGCGGGCCGCCGCGTGGGAAACCAGCGACTAACCGCTTGAGCTATGGCGCGGCCGATGAAAAACATAATCGGCCGTTTCTTGTGTTCTGGTTTCAGTGGCTACTGTGATGACGTGTTTTAATGTTCCACCACTAAGTGTCTAAGTGCACCACAAGCTGGACTTTTTATGTACCCGCAGGAAATAAATTCCAGAAACGTTAGGCCCGGCGACCGATCAGACAGGGCCACCACACTTCAACTCCATCCAAGAACCCAGAAGCTGTTTAGTTTCAGTAGTTCGAACAAAGGTATTAAAACAGGGCTGTGCACTCTCTTGTTTGAATACCTTAACTTCCTCTTTGTCCAGTTTTTGAAAGCGAAGTTTCCTACCGTATCAATTTGTGGGGGCCCCTTTATGGTACAAATCAAAAATAAGACAAGTGTTTTAGCTGAGACGCAGTGTCTCGAATTTGTCGCATTGCGCATGCCCCAATTATCGCCGTTCTTGTTTTTCTTCCTTTCAGTTGTGCATTATGGCCACGAAAATGTAACACTTTGAACACTGAACATATTTTGTGGCATTTCCGTTGTGTTTGAATGTATGATAGAGCAGGGAACATGAGGCAATGAAGACTGCATGCCTAAAATTGTCATAATTTGTAGTTTTTAGTTAACATTATTAGGGCTAATAATTCAAGGAGAAGGCCGCGCCTTAGCTCTAGCGGTTAGTCGCTGGCTTCCCACCGCGGCGGCCCGGTTTCGATCCCGGGTCTGGTCAAGTGGGATTTGTGGTGGACAAAGTGGTGGTGGGGCGGGTTTTCTCCGAGTACTTCGGTTTCCCCTGCCAATCTGCATTCCACCAATTGCTCCACAATCACACTCACCTGTCATCTGGGGCTGGTATAATAGGCCAGAAGTGGCCGCAGTACAAGGGACTTAGTTCCACCCCACTAGCAATAAAAACATTCAAGGAGAAGACGAGGGGGGAGGGGCATGGCACCTACCATGCCACCCATAAAGTGATCTTTTGTAGTGATGGGCTCTGAATAGGTGGCGGGTGTGTGGGTGAGAATTTGAGTAGTGTAGTGCAGTAAACATGTTAGATATGTATTATGTAACAACTGTGTTTCACGAATTTGTTGCCCTTAATTACTTTACATGAATAGCAGATGAAATAGGTAACCTCAGTGAGGTATTAATAATTAAATAAAAAAGTACTTGGCATTTGCATTTGTACGTATGTACTACATACATTAAACTACTGGTCTGTTGGCTTTAAAAGATGATGTAATGTAATTTGGGTTACACTCTTAAATTTGTTATTAACAGCAGTGTTCTCAACTTTATCCCGCAAGGGGACGGGAATTCCCAACGTGAGATGTTGTTTTTGGACATAGTTTGATAAAGATCAGGTATATTCACTGGTCGTAGGTAGTTGTGTTCTCTGAACAGCGGGGTTGCAGTACACTAAAATATCCGAATACACAATCCGTGCCACAAATATGGCCTTTTGAAAATGTGGTATTTGAATATGGGTGGTCTTTTAGAGAAGTTTCACTGTATACTAAATTTTGGTTAGGAACTCTCAAGGTAAGGGTGGGAGGGTATAAATGAAATGAACTTTTGAAAAAATAGAGCGCGATATTGGGCCTGGAATGAAGTTGATCAAGATAGGTCCCAGTTATTCGTTTTGTGAACACGATCATGAAAAGCCTGAAAAACTGGGAAATTCTCCAGTAACTATCCAACTTTCCAATCGAATTTGCAATGAAATTAATTCAATTTATGATTTATAATTCAGTGTAATGTCATAACCCTGCATATAATTTTCCTGTTCCGCCACCAATTCTGTTTCTTCCTGTTCCTTTTAGCTGTTAATTTCTGCATCAGTTCCTCCTTCTATCTCCGCAGGCAGCGCTGGTACTCTTACGCTTGTCAGTGTATATTATTCTGCAGCGGTTAATATCTATTATGCCTGTGAGTTCAAGTATGGCAAAGACCAATCTCTCTCTGCAAAATCTACAATGACACGTTTAACTTAACAGGCTTAATATGCAAATGTATGGAACTGCTAACTGTTCTTAGAAACCGTTGCGTGTCACTCGAAACTTAACACCAATATTTAGACAAAAGGACTGGAAGGAAGAGTTTTAACTGTCATGAGCTGAAAAGAATTATAACATTTCTTCCTGTCATAATACAAGAACTTTCAGCGTCTAATTCCCTTACAGTATTTATGTCTGTGCAGGGAGGCAAATAGAGTGTAACTCGTTTTTTCTTTGTCTTTATGAATTATGTAACTTAAGGTCTATACAGGTCCTCCAGAATCCTTCCAATCTCTCTTCACCTTCTTCTTTTTTCAGTTTTCATCCTGGCAGTATGTATTCAGTATTCAGTATTAGAGGGGGTGGGTTTCCCCATGCACCGCGACTAGTACTCTATTGTACGTCCCCCTTTAATTTCTACTGTCGCCATACCCTACCGGTACTTGTGCTCGCTATCTCCCTTTTCTGCCAGCGAGGCCGGCCCTCTTCTGGCAATGGTACCCGATAACTTCCCCTTCTACCGGAGGCATTGGAAACTACTTGGGCGGGAACCTTTTTGCCTAATTTTGCTCAGAGGTCTCCTAGAGACATGAGGATCCTTTACGTGCCGTAAATCTACGACACGGGACCCACGGCTTAAAGTCCCTCCAGGCGGACTTGTTCCCTGAATGTTTCCGCCCTTAAAAATTCCACGACCTCCGCCGGGTTTGAACCCGCGTACCTTGAGTCATGAGGTGGGAACTACGGAGGCGGCAGTATGTAAGCCAGTGTGTTATCTTTGGCCATCTTTCACAAAATTCTGCAGCCTACTAGGCTTACAAATCATGTATTAAATGCATACATAGGGGCCGTGAACACAACAGCTGATCATAAACAAACAAACTCCGTGGTTTCAGTTCACAAGTGAACTCTACCGACCGAGCGACTGCCACTTGTCGGCGAAGTTAGTGCCAGCTTCTGTGGTCTAGTGGTCTAGTGCCTGGCTACAGATGCAGAGGTCCGGGTTCAATTCCCGGCGCTACCAGATTTCCTGAGAAGTAGTGGGTCTGGAACGGGGTCCACTCTGCCTCGTGAGAATAATTATGGAGCTATTTCAAGGGAATAGCGGCTCCGGTCTAGAAAACCGAAATTAACGGCAGTGGAGATTCGTTGCGCTGATCACGCGACACTCTATCCGCTAAAGTTGGCACTAATTTCGCTGACAAGCGGCGGTCGCTCGGTCGGTGTAGTTCGCTTGCTTGTTTGTCGTTAGTGGAGGACCGAAACCCATGGAATACATAATGCGTAAGATTATATGTCGCATTTTCAGTGTCTTCTTTCATGCTGCAAACGAGATACCTCATTCAGAAATGTCGTTCACTTTTCCTGTGAATAAATTTTGTGTTTAACATTGTCATTGAGGAAACAAATTTGTTCCTTTTGTAATTGAAGCTGCTGCTTGTTTTATCTGCGTTTCTTTATGTATAAACATACCCGCTCCATGATATAGGAATTCCTTCGAAACGATGATTATGACTCAGGCGATAGATACATTCTGTGCTCCAACTGGTGCAGAAGGTCCATCACAGTGTTACTGAAGTGTCATTATTTGACCGTTGTTGAACCAGTTGAACGGAGACAGCATTCAGTCAGGAAAAAATGTTAATAATGTTCTCCCATCCATATCTGGTTCTTCTAATACGTTTCCTTTCTTAACGTTTTCTAGTCAAAACACTACGCGTCGGCGCCCCTCAGTCTCTGAAATCATGTTTCTTACCCCGCTTGACCAGTGCGACTTGATTTACTGACAAATTTAAATTATAACACTTTCCACCGTGCATCTTTCTGCACTCCCCTGCGTGTATGTCTGCCGTGGTATATAATAGGTATGCATGCCCACAATGCCCACATTTCTGTTCTGTAATACCCAGTCTGGGAGTGGGTCAGAAGTAAGAAAGGAGACTAGGAAGCGAATGAACTTCTCAACACTGAAATATATTTGGTAATAAACTTACGTGTTGTGATGTGATGTCCATAATATTGGCTGAAAATATAGAAGGAAATCGGACTTTTGCATTCAAGAACTTCCAAGATTTACTGATGCCATTAAGAATTCCGATCATGCTTACGTCACATACGGGCAGGGGCCAATGCTTGGAAACCAATCAAGATTTATCTCCATAAAATGTCATTTCTTGGCATACAAAAGCTTTGTTCTATCTCTTAAAGCAGTAAAAATTTGTGGAATGAAATATAGCAAAGCATAACATAATCTGGCAGAAGAAAAGGATTTTTTTCTGTTCCTTTTCTCCCAGTTTCTGTATCTGCAGAAAGTAATAATAAAATGTATTTCAAAACTTTTTCATCCTCCATTTCCTGTACAAATGGTGCTTTTACGTCCGGTGGCAGTCAGAAATAAGGTGGATGAATGATGAAGCGACTAGTTTCTATATTCTGAAATTATTCTTTACTACTAAAACAGTGCGAAGGCCTGAAGGAGTCTAAGAATCTTGATTTCATCTCATGTCTGTACCAAGTTCAGCGAGACTGCTGACGTAAGAGAAAAGTATGAACTTAGCATGAACATTTCTCATGAAGAGAATCTCATTGTATGTGTACCAGTATTGTCTGATAATTTTTCTTCATATTTCGAAACCAAGTTTAAAACCCGTACAGAACAAGTATTGTGATAGTAAACTTAAAGTTTATGAAGGAATTTTCAACCGATTTCATGCTGAATTAATTCAGAATATAATCGCATTCATTCCTGTTTATCCATCAGTGGCAATGCAGTTATAATTTTCATTCGCTTAGCTGACGCAACATTTTCTGTAATAGTTCAGTAAATCCAATTACCAATCCAAACCCCTTCTATAGTCACTCATACACTTGACGATATATTGATTTATGGTCTTGAGGATCTGTTAAAGTCGTCTGTGAGGTTGGGGTTGTGTCCAGTATTACAATTACCCTAATATGAACCTCGGATTAAACCTCAGCAGTTGTCCGAATTGTATGTGAACACGAACGATCAGTAAAATTCGACACAGAACATACACTTTTAAATAAATATACGGCTTTTTGTCTGAAAGCCCTTTTTCTTTGTGGTCAGGAATCAGCATATTCTCTTGTCTGCTCGTCCGAAACGCGTAAAGGCCGACAAATGGAAAAATGTTTCGTACTATTCGTTGAAATTTTGTCCCTCTGTCTTTCCTTAATTATCCACAGATGTGGAAGAGCAAATTTGATTAGTAAATGATATTTTGTATATGATACATTTTTTAAGATTGAACTCGGGTAATGCTTGCTACCATTCAGTCCAGAACCTTTTATCTTCTCGTCTGCTGTCCAAAACATAAAAAATTAGAATATACAAAACTATTATTTTGCCTGTCTTTGTCTCAGACATTAAGGGAGGAACATACACTGAGGGTGTTTGACAACAGGATGTTGAGAATATTTGGACCGAAGGGGGATAAAGTGACAGGAGGTTGGAGAAAACTGCACAATGAGGAGCTTCATAACTTGTACTGTTCTCCAAGTATAATTAGAATGATCAAGTCAAGGAGAATGAGGTGGGCAGGGTATGTAGTACAAATGGGGGAGAAAAGAAAATCAACAGTTTTTGAACGTATGCAATGTGATATATATGGTATTATTGCATTTGTAAGAATAACTTTATATGGGCAGTTATTGAACACAAGGTTTATGATACTTTGAAAATGTGTGTACCCCAGACGGAAGTACTTATTTCCGTTCTGTAATATTGTACTGCATATCCTGTTGTACGTCACTTATTTTCACTTCTTATTTTGCCGTCTCACATGCAACTTATGCCAACATCTTCAAATTCAGCCTCTAACAGAAATGATTACCAATAATCTTCTGTGGGGGGGGGGCTGTGCATAAGGCTAATTGTTTAGAAAATGTGAGAGGCTCGGCGTCTCACAACCCAGTGGACCTCTACAGCCCGTTACAGAGATTACTTTATATCTTTATGCTTTTTATAGACATCAGATGCTTCGATATTGCTGTTGAAAACCGCTGCACTTGCGTCATTGAACACACAAATTTTACTCTCTTTTAAGCTCCCATTTGTTTGTGGTGGTGCTGGGCGATTTCTCTTGCGTGTCGTGTTAACTACTGCATACGAAACGTAGGAGGAATCGCCCAGAACTACAAACGTACAGCACATAGACTCATAAAATGGGGCAAAATTTTGAATTATATTCATTGACAGAAGTGGATCGGTTTCCAAGATCAATTTCGAAGGACCTGATCATGATCATATTGGTCGAAACATGTAGTGCACAAGCGATTGAATATTCAGAGTGAATTTTAAGATTTTTAACATAAGTTGCCTTTGAGACGACGAAATAAGAAGCGTTTTTTAATTTTTTTTACGGCCTAATATCGTATAACCGTAAAGAAATGCATCCAAATGCTTGGTAGTATTCCAAAAATATATTTAGTCCAGTGTTCATTCTTCATGTAATATATTTATGTATTACACTAGACGCCACTGACATGATTTTGCATGTGACGGTAGCAGGAAATTGGAACAGCTGTTCCCGTATCCACGCAGAGAGACACATTAGCACTCCGTTTCTCGCCACTGATGACAAGTTGTGATAAATTGAAGTTTAAATGGTTTTACATAGAACGTGTAGAGCGGTCATATGTCACTTCATGGGGTGAGTTTTGTTCTTGGACTTTATACCGGTCTGTAGCCCCTAGAGCTCCCCTTTGACATCTTTGGTGGACTTGTCTCATTGATTCTACACCGATTAAAAGCAACTGCGTATCATAACATTTGTGAGATCTGGGGCTGTCACTTCTGTGGGTACAAGAACTGTGGTCTTCCGGGTAGCGTCACTCTGTAATCTAGCAGGTATGTGCTCCATCTTCAGGGCAGAACATGGAAGCGTTGGTACCTCTTCATGAGGCCGCGCCATAGCTCAAGCGGTTAGTCACTGGCTTCCCACCGAGGCGGCCCGCGTTCGATCCTGGGTCTGGTCAAGTGGGATTTGTGGTGGACAAAGTGGAGCTGGGGCATGTTTTCTACGAGTACTTCGGTTTCCCCTGCCAATCTTCATTCCACCAACTGCTCCACAATCACCCTCACCTATCATCTGGGGTTGGTACAATAGGAGAGAAGTGGCCGCAGTATAAGGGGCTTAGTCCCACCCCATTAGTAATAAAAAAAAGTACCTCTTCACTAGACTACATGCCAGCAAAATTCTTTTGTTCATCATATTGTCTTTCGCTGCGTCAAAATGTGGCTTTAGTGAGACTTGTTCACGAGTAGAGGATGGAGGCGCGGTTGCAGAAGTGGAAGGAACATACAGAAATGTTGAATACGCATGCGTGGTCGGTGTACAGTTGGTGGCAGTCCACCTTGTGGGTTAGTTGAGCAGGATATTTCTTCGCCTTAAAGAAATTGTCATTACTTATGAAATTACAGTTTTTTTTTAGAATGAGCTGCTGAGGAGACTGGATGTTAAGTTGTCCACTCGCCTCCATCAAGTGCACGCCAAGTTCAAGAATGGTAGAGCTGTACCTCTGTTCCCCGTACGTCTTTACAGCGCAGTGCTTGCTTAGTTAAACACAGGAGCAACTTTACTTTTTTTATTGCTAGTGGAGTGGGACTAAGTCCCTTGTACTGCCGCCACTTCTGGCCTATTGTACCAACCCCAGATGATAGGTGAGGGTGATTGTGGAGCAATTGGTGGAATGAAGATTTGCAGGGGAAACCGAAGTATTCGGAGAATACCTGCCCCAGCGCCACTTTGTCCACCACAAATCCCACTTGACCAGACCCGGAATCGAACCCGGGCCGCCGCGGCGGGAAGGCAACAACGAACCGCTTGAGCTATGACGCGGCCAAACTTTACCTTTGCTGCTGCTGATCTAAGGTGGAGGAGGGGGGAGAAAATGACTTGATGGGGTTTGAGGAACTGGAAATTTTCTGACAAAAACGCCCTGGGCATTTGACCCTGCCATCAGTCATGTGATTAGTTCACAGCGCAACAGTCTCTCCGGTCACTTACACGTTTTATCCCACCATTTCATGAATGCAGTTGGTGATGAATACGATCCTGGCAATGTTAGGTGATTAGGCAGTTTAAGAAGCTTTCTCCAGCTATCTCCCGGTGTTGCCTTATCTAAAGCTGTGCTGGAGGCTCCTCGTTCACAAGACCAGGCGTTATAACACGTTCATTTCCGGTCGATTTGCATTTCTCCCTCCAGCGTCCCATCTCGTAAAGCAACACGTTAAAATAATACTTTCACTCAACCTTACCTCATACGGTTTAAGCAGTAAATGGAATCGAAGGCGTATGGAGGAAAATGAGGAACAAGGTCTGTCATGAAACTAAACTGCAAGTCAGTTCCAGTGTATTATCTGCTGTTAAAGATTATTGATGAAGTTGCTACATTTTAAGAATATAGGCTACCTGCTTAGTATCGAATTGAAGGAAGATATAGGCTTATACTTTATTGTGCGTCATACATCAGTCCTGTTCTGAAAATGAGAAGAAATTATGTCTCTATTTTCTTATTTACAGAATTCCAGGACTGGCTCACAGGAGATATATGTACGTGTCTCGGGGTTTGAATTTAGCATTTAAACACCTTTATTCTGCTGAAAAATATAGATGCATTGTTAGGATTATGATTATGATATCACGTGAGAAACCCTCCCCCATATTAACTATTAAACCGACTCATGGATTTTCGTGAAACTTTGTATCAACATTATGCCATTAATGGACACCCTCCCCTGTACCTCTCAGTTTCGTGCGACCAGTAGTACAGAGTTGATGACCGTGCAAACTTCTAAGGTTGAGGCGACTCTAACGCCACTTTTTCTTAGTTGGATGAGTGGAATGAGACAGTCCCTTCGTTACTGAGGCCCCAAATTGGCCTGTTGTCTCAG
This sequence comes from Cryptotermes secundus, assembly GCF_002891405.2. Lineage (NCBI taxonomy): Eukaryota > Metazoa > Arthropoda > Insecta > Blattodea > Kalotermitidae > Cryptotermes > Cryptotermes secundus. The sequence goes on along the minus strand of NW_019722432.1, from coordinate 903,110 downwards.
TCCCTGCTGATGGATGACTGGAGCATTTGTGGAAAGCTAATTGGCTGCAATGAACCAAAGTACACGCCCGTATGACACTTGTATTCGCCACAAAAATCACGCGTTCTACCCTTAGCTAACGCCACTTCACGTAGGTTTATGAATTTTTTATTTCGAATATATCTTAATGGCAGTTATTTTTAGACTGCAAGTGTGGTGCGGACTTGAAATCTGTAGGAAAAACTCGAGAACCGCTGAACGGATGTTAATGAAATTCGATTTCGGACTTTTTTACGAAAAATTATGGAAGCATTCTAATTTTCGTAAATTCTGAAAAGAAAAGGTACAAGGGATATCCTGCGTGGTGATCAATATGAGTTTTTGTGCATATCTTGGTAATGGTTTATCAGAGAAAAAATGTTTAAAAAAATACTGTAAAGAAAAATTAAACACATTTCCTGCCCGGTGCACTTTCCCCATAAATCTTATCATTTTTGGGACAATTGAAGAAATGGATCGAACGCCCCAGAATTGTTAGGTGTACGCCATTGCAAACATTTTCGAAATCATATATACAACCGTATTCCGAATTCGCACTAAAATTACCGAAGTTTCCTAGCTACTAGAATAAACGGAATGAACGAAATTTCCTTTCACCTGAATTTATAAGCCAAAACACACACGCACACACACACACACAGTTTATATATGTATATATTGTAATGTGATGGAGAGACCACAGGCGGGGTTTGGATCGGTAACTGGATTTACTGAACTATTACAACTCGTAAACTACTAGTAAGGATTATGCTGTCACTGTTCTACACACTTCACAAATCACTATAGGACACATTACGTCTCATCTGTTAAAAGTTTTCTCTAGCCATTGCTCGGTAACGGCTTCCAACGGCGGACGTTCCCCTTACTCTGAGTTCCTGAACTATCCCCTTGCCTCAGTGACCAGCTTCTAATAGTAGCGGCTCACAGGGACTGATCCTCAGTAGTTCTCTGACCAACTCACTAACTCACCAACTGCACCATTTCACTTCACTCAATTTAACTGCGCTGACTAACTTTCACTAATTGTTCTCGTTATAACATCTCGGCACGTACCGCGCAAAGAACATCGTTCCTTATTGTTGTGCTTCAATTGTTGCCGTGGGAATGTTTGCGAAAACGTTACTTAGTAACGGCTGTTGTATATTTTCTTATCTCGCTGTTATTGCCCACCAACAGGTCTACGTGCTACATTATTTATATATCCGTAGTTAGGATAATGAACATAACTGATAGTACTGTTATAGCCTCCACATTATTAATTACTTTCTTACGTATTTTGCAATGAATCCAATTACGAATCCAAACCCCGTCTGTAGTCACTCATACACGTGACAATATATTTTATTTCAGGTATACTTCTGCGTACGCCTTACGATTTTAGAGACAATTATGTAGATTCTGTTTTAGAGGCGATCGCCGTGTGACCGCACCAGAATTGTTAGAGTCTGCATGCATTTACAAATTTGTTTACGTTAAATGTTAACAGCTACAAATGTAATGGCGGTCGGAACGTTTGAGCTTATTTAGGAAGATTTAACATTGCCGGAGTTTATACTAATTTATATGTATTATGCACGCAGCACTAAACAATATCATAATTGTTAATTTACAAGCTTAGCTCTGTGTAGCAGGGCCACACACATGGACGCATTTTGTGGAAACGTATGCCTCGTAAGTTCGTTTCAGAGCTTCTTCTTACATTTCTACTCTCTTATCCGACCGCCTCTGTTGTCTAGTGGTCAGAGTTCCTGGCTACAGATCCAGAGGTCCGGGTTCGATTCCCGGCGCTACCATATTTTCAGAGAAGTATTGGGTCTCGAACGGAGTCCACTCAACCTCGTGAGGATAATTGAGGAGCTAGTTCAAGGAAATAGCGGCTCCGGTCTAGAAACAGAAATTAACGGCCGTGGGGATTCGTTGTATTGACCACGCGATACACTCTATCCGCTAAAATTGGCACTAACTTCGCCGACAAGCGGCGGTCGCTCGGTCGGTATAGTTCTCTTGCGGACTAAAACCACGGAGTTTGTTTTTGTTTGACTCCGGCGTTACGTGTTCTTCTTTCATCGGGGACTGAGGTATCCTGTTTATCTCTAGGCCTGCTACATGTCTAATTCATCATAAATACCCTGGCACTGAGATATGTTGTATAAATTACGAAATTTCTCGCTGTACGTTTGTAAAATTATAGTCTTGCATAGTTAATTCAGGTAAGCTAATTATATATAGAAGGTATTTAATAAACGTAAAATGTCAAAGAATGTACCCCTTCTTGATTCTGAGAGGCAGAGAATTATACCAACATTGCGAAAGTTTCCATTCTGTCATTTAATAAAGGACTTGTTTCCGGGACTATTTTGAAATTGCATTATTGTAGCAGCGCTGTAATTCCCTTCCCCGCACAGTCCTCTTCTCTCCCCACGTCAGCACTTCAGCAATCTACGTTGAAATTAAATAAAATTACAGTCTGACACGATGTATATCGAATCTCCAGCTATGATAAGACAACTTCATTACAATGCTTCGAGTATTTTGTAATCTTCATTTTATACTCCGTAAATCCCACAATCAGATTACCGTACTATCTAAGCTGGGGGAGAGAGTAATTTTCAAGCCACTCTGATCACCACGAAGCAGTATGTGGGCGGTGTGGGGAACGGTGTAGATCCAGGAGGGGCGCTGATTTGCTACTGATGCATACCTGTGTTTATAAGGAAAATGGCTTCGAACCCCGATTCTATGTACTGAAGCGTTCTACATGTGCTAACAAGCACAGGCGCTTAGGGTTCTGTGTACAGTGTGTCCCATTTCTCAGTACTTGGTTGAGTAATTAAGTCGTTCACTGTCACCCACGAATATATTCGTGAACAGGTGTGGTTGAATTTAGTCAGCGACTGCGTTTGTTTTCCTTGTAGTGCTGAACGCACGAGTATACTATGCCCCAAGTCAGGCACTTGGGAAGTAGCTGTTGAGACGCAAAGACATTTCTAGTTTTGTACATATTAATTGTCAATTTGATACACATTAAACCTCTGAAGGACATTGGTTTCTACACGTACCAAATGCTTTAAGACTAAAGATCTCTGCATTTATCCTCAGAATTTAAATATTCTCACAATAAACGGAATTAATTTTTTTTAAGCTACATATATAACACGAAATATACACATGGCCGGTCACGGTAGCCGAACGGTCTAAGGCATGTACTGTCTTCCCTCGCTTGGAAACCGGGATCGTGGGTGCGTTTTTCTGTGTTTGTGNCATGGATGTTTAGTTTGTGTGTGTGCATTTTTCTGTGTTTGTGTACTGGTATACGCCTTGTGACGAGCTGATCACCCGCCCAAGGAGTCCTACCGAATGTGTAAGATCTAGAAAAACCGAAGTGAACGGAGAAGTTCATGGAGGTAGGCCTAGGCCCACTGGGGCTGTAGTGCCAAGGGAGGGGGGGACCGGCACCATTATACCCTCTTACAATTTCTGCCCCATAAAATAAGGAAAATGGTTACTAGCAATGAGCGAAACAGTTACGTGTCTTACGTGTTAATTCGTGCCTATGAAACTTGTTCCTCAGTTTAAGAGAAGCGTTTCGGAGCGCGGAAATGAAGGGAAAGTGTTTGGACCTGAGGAGACACGTAACAGGAGGTTGGAAAAGAACTGCATAATGAAGTGCTACATAATATTAATGTCCACACTATCTTCTTCTTTTGTTGCTTCCACTTGGAGCATAGGGCGACCTTGAAACGTTTAATTTAACTTTTTCAGTTTCTTAACCTAAGATTCCTAGGACTCCTTGGACGGGGGATCAGCCCGTCGCAAGGCCTCTACCTGTACACAAACACAGAAAAATGCACACACACAAACTAAACATCCATGCCAAACACAGAAAAAACACAGACATCCATGACTCGAGCGTGATTCGAACCCACATGCCCCAGCATTGGAGCGGGCGAAGACTGTTCATGCTTTAGACCGCGCGGCCACTGTGATCGGCTCACCAAATCCTTTTTTGTTTAAATGGATCTTCCAGCCCATTCAGGGCCCCGGCCTCTTATACAGTTCCGTGATAATTTTTCACAGAAGGTAGCACTCCTTGGACATGTAGCTCGCAGCTGACGCTCCATTATACCTGTTCTTACAGCGTCAAACTGCGGATATACCAGACATGTGCTGTGTTCAACATTGAAGCTTACAGCTTTATATTGGGATGAAGAAAATATTGACAAATCTGCATGCAGCTGAACAGTTAATGTTATTTGCAGTGGTGATTGCCATTAAGGGCGCAGGAAATCGCTTAGAGCACGCTGGAGATTGCATTGCTGCGCCGCGATGTTCGTTTCTTCACCCCTCTCTTCCTTGCAGCCCCCACCCCCAATCCTATTTGAAATTGTTGATTGCTGTGCATGCTTCACAGGAAATCGTTTCCGATATTTCCACCAGAGTGGGACTTTATGTTTCTTTGTATAGAATTAACTCGGCCCATGTTACAAACGAGATTTCACGTCAAGGTACGACAGTCACATCTCTAACATCTTATGCTGAGGAGCTTCATAAACTCTGCTCTTCGCCAAATATAATTAGAATGATCAAGTCAAGGAGGATGAGGTGGGCAAGGAATATAGCACGCATGAGAAGAAAGAGGAATGCCTACAAGATTTTGGTGTGAAAGCCAGGAGCAAAGATATGTCTAGGAAGACATGAGCGTAGGCTTTAGGACAATATTAAAATTGAACTTAGAGAAATAGGATGAAGGAGAATGAAGTGGATTCTTCTGGCTTAGGATGGGGACCAATGGCGGGCTCTTGTGAACGAGGTTGTAAACCTCTATAAAATGTTTGAAGATTCTTGAGTAGCTGAGAGTCTGGTCGCGTATGAAGAATTATTCGGCTCCATGTATCGAGTTAGTAAATAAAATAAATAATTCCTCTGTATTTTATTTGTTAATTCAAATTACGCGTGGCGTATAATCAGTATAAGTTCCAATAGACATCCAGGCTGACAAGAGGAAGATTTCTTTGTACGAATCATCGTGCTAGGGGTAAATTGCTGTATTTAAAGGCTGCCTGTTCGGAGAGTGAAGGAGGTGACATCCTGTCAGATTTGTGTTGTAGTCACATCTGTTAAAGCTATCCAAGCGTTGCAGTGGATTTTCCGGGATAGATTCGAATCTCTCCGTTTGCTTGAACAAACGTTCTTGCTAAAAGTAAAGTGAAGCTATCCCTGTAACAGGCCGTGGAGGCCCATAGGGTTGTGAGACGTCGAGGCTCCCACATCTTTTAGAGAAGCGGCTCATAGATGGCGGTAAGGTTATCAGCCTTACGCACCAGCCGACTTTTACCCCCAGGGAGGTTCCTGGTACTCACTTGTATTAGAGGCTCAGTGGATCCCAGAGCCATAGTGCGGCTGTAAGGATTAGGTAAATTGAAAACGTCCACACCGATACTCGAACCCGCGATCTTTCGGCTTGTAGCATAGTGTCTCAACCAATTACGCTACCGCTAACCCGCGGCTGATATTTGTTATTAGAATATGTAGTATAATATAATACCAAGTGTTCATAGCTGTGGTGTAAGTTTTATTCTGTTGTTCCACGACACTGTCAACATCTGGACGATATGACGTCGAATGAATGATGAGCTGGAAGTGATTTGGAAGGAATTGGTTGCAGGCTAATCGATATAATACTCGGACGTTTGCCTGAAGAGATGAAGAGCCTGAGAAACACCGCGAATAAGCCATGAAGACGGTTGCGGGAGTGTGTAGTATAGCCCTAGGCATTCTTGATTTCGGCATTAGTTTGGAGGTGAGGGGTCTGATTCACACCCCGGTCGCTTTACCCCGGGGGTGAGAACCTGCAGTGCCCATTGAATGAGAGGCTGGGTGGGCTTCAGAGTCGGTTTTGGGGGCGTTGCTGAAGAGAACAGTCTCTGCCACATCCGCGAAACGAACCGCTTTTCTCCAATAGCCCAATCCGTACCCTGGTCACTATATTGACTGAGCTACGGCGGTTTATGTATTGAATACATATTGGCAGAAATTATATTCGCGTTCCTCCCTCCATGGACCAAATTTCCACATGCATGTGGGTTATCACATTTCCATTTTTCCGTTTGTTCTGGTCCGCGTCCCAGCCAGTAGCTTCAGGGACACTGGGTACAGATGTTGAAGTAGTGCGGATTATCTTCTGTTTGTGACGGCGTAGGGAAAGGCTGCAGATGGATGGAGATTGACAGCCCAGTGAACAGCCAACATCCAAACTAAAGAAACAGCTTGCGTTCAGAGCAGAGTAGCGCAACTTGCGGGAGTGCTCACTGCTGGCTTCAGTAGGATCTGGTACCAACGAGGTAAGGGCGCCAGCTGCTTCCTGAGTAAAGCAGAACCGCTCTGCTCTGTATTTGTATTTCTAAAGCTCGAAAATTCGGTAGCATAGGTATGGGCGCTCTGATTATTTAGTTGCTACTGGTTGGTATGATTAAGGTTAGACGCTACGGTTAGAGCTGCTGCATTCTAGAATTATCACTCACTCATGCAACTGAGCCGTTCTTAAGAAGCAGACAATTGTGCAACTACTGAAGAACTTCCCGCCATTTTATGGAACCCGAAGAATCATTACTGTGTTCATAAGAGCCCTCCACTTGTCCTTATTCTGAGCCAGATAAATCCAATCCATCCCATCCCATCTCTTCTCTCTAATATCCATTTTTATATTGTCCAGTCACCTACGTCTTGGTCTTCCCAGTGGTCCTCTTCCTTCCGGCTTTTCCTGTAATATCCTATATGCATTCCTCCTCTCCCAATTCGTGCTACGTGCCCTGCCCATCATCCTCCTTGACTTGATTATTCTAATTGTACTTGGAGAAACGTAGAAATCTGAAGCTTCTCATTATGCAGTATTCTCCAACCTCCTGTCACTTCATCCCTCTTCGGCCCAAATATTCTCCTTAACACCCTGATCTCAAACACCCTCAATCTGTGTTCCTCCCTTAAAGTCAGAGATCAAGTCTCACACCCATACAGAACCACAGGCAAATTATAGTTTTGTATATAATGTATTATTAATTGTAGTAATTATTATTATTATTATTATTATTATTATTATTATCGTCATCGTTACAGGTAACACTTTTAGTCAGCTGTTCTAAAATTTTAGTGTAATGACGTACTGTAATCAGACTGTGATTTTATTTTGTGCATTGTCTGACGAGCAGTAATTTTTAGAATTTTATGTTTTGAGTCATGCAATCGGTAGGTCCCAATAACGTTTCATAAAACTTAATGTTTGAGACTTTAGCAAATAAGCTGCTTAATATATCTGATTGTTATCATTCTCTCTCTCTCTTTTTTCTAAATTTTCATTCCGCCTCTATTGCTATATTCATTCCTTTTCTCCACTTTCTCATTTGCCTTTGTATGTTTCTTTCGCTCTATGTAACTTGGCTTTTTTTTTTTCCGTCGACATATTGACAAGACGTACTCCTGTCCATTCGGCGTCCTTCCGTGCTCTTCTCACCAGTGAAAGCTCTTCCATTCCTCGCCTGAATGTTTCGTGCACTCCGCTGCAAAGAGAAGGGAGACACGACTGGGGTTTTCTTGTTAACCACCGTTCTTTCTTACCTTCTTCCTCCCACTCTCACGGAACACACTCATAAGGAAGATAGAAACACATCTTCAGTGCTAGAAATTAGTATATTGCCTTTAATACGAGTTGTAATATTCAAATTGTTATTGTGCCTATGCATCTCGGATTGTGCGCAGAGCTGAAACTCCACATATCTTACTCCCCAGTGCGCATGCGTAACATAATGTCCTTACGAACATCCCTTATGACGAATGCGCTTAGACAAGATTTGTAATATGAATTGGGCGATAAAATGAAATATGCTTACAGAATTTTTGTTATAAATCTAAAACGGAAAGACACCCTCGAGAATCCTATTCGTAGAAAGGAGGATAACTTTCAGGTGGATCAATTATAAATTGTTCCGACTCTGATATGGGGGCACGCGGTAGCGTAGTTTGTTGGAGCACTATGCTACAAGCCGGAAGGTCGCGGATTCAAGTCCCGATGAGGTCATTGGATTTTTTTTTCAATTGACCCAATCCTTCCAGCCGCATTATGGCCCTAGGGTCGACTCAGATTCTAACAGAAATGAGTACCAGGGATCTTCCTGGGGAGTAAAGGGGGACCGGCGCGTAAAGCTGGCAACCTTGCCACCATCTATGAGCCTATTATCTAGAAAATATGGGAACCTCAACATCTCACAACCCTATGGGCTTCCATGGCCTGTTATAGGGATAGCTTTACTTACCTTAACTAATCGAAACATAACGCCATTGTCCTATTTCTTGTGTAAGAAAGACCCAGTTGAATTCACCACTTCGCCAATTTGAAAATTGTTTATGAAATTTCATAAACAATTTTCAAATTGGCGAAGTGGTGAATTCAACTGGGTCTTTCTTATATATACATACATAAATATTGAACAGAAATCCCCGCTCTTGAAGTGTATATTTCAGCATCTCAATTCAGTACTGTAAATGAGCGCACGAAGCAGATGTCTGAATGCCTTACGCGAAGAGAAACACGTGGAAGACTGATGGGTTTTACATTGAACCATTTGTAGCTGTATTCGTGCCGTAGAAGATAAGAAGTAACAGAGACATCACGGCGGCTCCCTCAGCCTCTCAGCCTTGGTATTGCGTTATGGGAGCTCAGCTACCGGGAGGGTAGTCTGCTCACAGTCGGGGCTAGCTCAGTTCAGCCTTTCGTGTAAGACATGTCACAACAGACTTGGACTTATGGCCATTCTATATATTGATTGCTAAATAGTGTGGTTGGTTCAGGCAGTATGCTACAAGACGAGAAGGTCGCGGGTTTGTTTACCGATGAGGTCACTGGATTTCTCAATTTACTCAATCCTTCCAGCCGCATTATGGCCCTGGGGTCGACTCAGCCTCTAACAGAGATGAGTGCCAGGAATCTTCCTGGGGATAAAAGGCGGCCGGTGCGTAAGGCTGACAACCTTACCGCCATTTGTGAGCCGATTGTGGCATCAGTTATACCGGGCCCCCGTCTTATGAAAAGTAATTTACCGGACCGCGGTCTCACAAAGATTGAGAACCGCTGGACTGGGAAATGTGGGAGCCTCGACGTTTCACAACCCTGTGGGCCTCCACGGTAGTTACATGGATAGTTTTACCTTTTCTTACTTATTCCTATATTGGCCGTGCCATGGCTCAAGCGGTTAGTCGCTGGCTTCCCAACGCGGCGGCCCGGGTTTGATCCCGGTCTGGTCAAGTGGGATTTGTGGTGGACAAAGTGGCGCTGGGGCAGGTTTTCTCCGAGTACTTCGGATTCCCCCGCCAATCTTCATTCCACCAATTGCTCCACAATCACCCTCACCTATCATCTTGGGCTGGTACAGTAGGCCAGAAGTGGCCGCAGTACAAGGGACTTAGTCGTACCCCACTAGCAATAGGGAAAAAAACAAAGCTATGAGAACATGAAATCGTACATTTATTATTGTTCGTCAAACGTAATGAATAATATTATGATGGGTTGGCCATGTAACTCGAATCAGGATTCAAGAAGAGAATTGTGGAAACGTAATACTTGGTAGGTCAGGAAGGAGACGTGATATTATCCTTATGATTATTGTTAGGATGATAAATTGTGGAAATGGGAGGGAGTTGAAACCGAATCGGAATTTTGTCTAGTGGCGGTAAACCTTCAGGCTCTGCTACTAGAACGTTTGTTGGTGGAGTTCACCGTTTCCTGCCACGTGCTACATAGCTCACATAGAACACTGAAACTTGTAGATTCGATTTATGTTGTATATTCGACATCCATTTAAATTAACATATTATACTACCTCTGAGAAATTGGGCCCAAAAGTAATTCTGGATTGAAGAGTAGTATTTTCTGGGGTATAATGTTGAAAGTCCTGCCTCCGTCTTCAGGGTCGAATAATCCGAGCAGCGTGAATTCAGGTGGTAAGCTGATGATGGAGGCGATGTATTCTTCCGAAACGTCGGTTGACCTTCAACGGTATACACGGCGTTGTATCTTAGCAAATAAGTATTCTTTCTAGCAACAGCTGTGAGAACGTCAGGTCCTGCACAATTCTGGATTGCCCTACACTAAAAATTATACATTTGCATAGTTATGATCTATTCTCTATGTAAAACAAATGTGAAGGTACGTCGTTAGATAGTGATGTATATCGTTATGTTATCATTAGAAAGTTCTAGGGTACTATTTTCAACTTGCTGTTGGGACCAAAATCATCCCATTAGAGACCACTTTCACATACCTCAGAGGCGTAAGATGTGTTGTAATAATACCTCCTTCAGGGGCAGAGTGAATATAGTTTGGTACATAGATACGAGGCTTTCGGAAGAACATGCAGCCTCCATCTTCAGGGTGGAATAATGGCTCATTTTTATTAAGGAGTTAATGATTCCTAGTATGCCTACTGAGTCGACTTTGGCAATTCAGATAAAGAAATATTCTCAGAAACAATAATATCGTCCAATTTCTTTTGGTGATTCTGAGATGAACTGAAAATCAGTAATATCATTTAATGATCTGCGTGTAATTTTCATTAGTGCAGGCTCCGACTATCTGACGAACAAACTCTTACTATGTTAAATTTGTCATATTTCACTCAATGTTTCGACAAGTCACCATGTATGTATGTGTATGTGTGTATTATCATAAATAGTTTCTCGGAATTCTTTTGGATGTCTACACAGACTTTCGCATGCCAGCATCCGTTCCTCTTTAGTTATCTGTAGAAAATTAAACGTCAAATAGGTTTTCCCTCCGCCGCTGTGTAAATGAATTAAATTAGAAAAATAATCACTTACTAATCAGCATATTTATTGAAGATCTCTTGCCTCCCAAAATCTTAGGACCATTTGAAATACTGTACTATTGTCATTCCCTCCTCAGAATTATTCACTGTCGGCATGTTGACATTATTAGTGATAGAAAAGCGAAAAGTTCGGAGGTACAGTGACATGATGCTCATGTCAGTTCTTGTGAAAACCCCTCAAATTATTAAGGGAGACACACAAGGATGGACACACGGAAACCATAATAAACGTTTTATTCTCCTTATAAAATGAGGAAATGCCGTTAAAAGAATGAAATATTTACGCAGACTTGTTACCCTTCCCATACCATTGACCCATTCCAGTGAATGTTTGTGTGTGTATTGAGGCATCTTAAAGGGAAATTTATGTACTACTGTAGCCAAGAAGCCAGTCATTAAGTAATGTGTTGCAGTTCATGTATCCACTGAAATAACTCAAGCGCTAAATTTCCTGACGATGTTTTAAACATGGATTGGTTAACTCGTTTGTGATTATTTTCTGTAACTTGTCTGCCTGAACAAAACACCTAGTATATCAAACTAAACATGATGTCTTGTAAGAGTTGCCTTAAATTACCTAATGACTGGATTGTTATTTGTCCTGTATTATATAAGATAAAAAGAAATAGGCCTCAGTATTTTCAGTCTGTTATACTATAAGTACCACATGGTTCAGTGTGCAGTAACTTGAAAGTTGACCTACAGAGTGTATTTTGGATTTGTTGTTTTAATTCTCAGAATAAAATGCAACGATTTCGCTAAACATTATTATTCGACTGATTTTTATAATGGTCATGTCTTGTACAACTTGTATTCTTGGAGGGAGGGACCGAATTTACATAAATTGCTCCCACTAAATTTGTAAGAGGTGATGGACATATGGACACATGTTTTATTTTGTTGTTGCGAATGCCTGTAGTGGGATACTTTTGCCTCGGAAAGTAAATTTGATGCTTCCTCGCAAAGAGACATGATTGACCGCCGTGTAGATGACAAGGTTGGGTTAAGTACTCATGATAAGTCGATGTTTCAGGAGGAAAAGCAATTCTTTCCTTATAAATAAGGTTGCGCCATAGCTCAAGCGGTTAGTCGCTGGTTTCCCACTGCGGCGGCCCGGGTTCGATCCCGGGTCTGGTCAAGTGGGATTTGTGGTGGACAAAGTGGCGCTGGGACGGATTTTCTCCGAGTACTTCGGTTTCCCCTTCCAATCTTCATTTCACCAAATTCTGCATCATCATAATCACCCGGGGCAGGCTACAATAGGCCAATCAGTGGCCGCCGTGCCGAGTGGACCCAGTTGGACTCCACGTCCCACTAGGAGAATTAATTCCTTATAAATATGACCTATATTTCTACTGTGAAAGCTTTTATAAACAAGTTCTTATGATTTGTTCACTGACTTCAGACTGGATTTGTGGGAAGTATATTCATTGTTGTATCATAACTGGAGCCTATTTCTTCTGTCTGAGGTAACATACAAGTGTACACGTGTCTGTACAGTTCTGGAATACACAGTAGTTATGATTTACCGCTGTAGTTGTAGATAACTATGTTTTGATGGTCTGTAGTTTCGTAGACATGAGTAGTTGTAGCTGAAAAGTAGCGTGTTTGCAATGTTATATTTACACTTGCTGAATCGCATCAAATGAAAAAGCAAAACTTGTGAGAGAATGGAAAGCGAAAGGAAGGGTTTGAAGAGTGGTTCTCTTTCAGCAGACGCGATCCGATGAGCGTGTTGCTGGCCGAGAACGGTGTCCGAATGTTCGCGTCAAGGTAGGTGACTTCCCTCCCTCCCTTGTTTCATAGCAAGCAAAGCGAACAAGCAAGCCTGTTCTCACTGTTCCACTATGGTGTTGTTGTTATTGTTAGTGTTTCCTTGTTAGAAACGCATTATCATTCTACCTATTGTGCAGTACATTACATACACTTGCTCTAATACCAAATTGCATCTCACAGTGACGTGGAAGGCAGTGACTAAGTTATAACTTGTAACGAAATAATAAATATTTTTGTAGTCCATGTAACGACATCGTCAACAACTCAGACTATAGCGCTCCGCATGGTAGGAAATGTAAAGTATGTAGGAGGAAGTGGTGGATGCTCAGTTTAATGTAATGTCCCAGAACTTGCCTGGTGTGACTGAACAAAAACATTGAAAAATTTGGATAGTCAGTGCCTCGGCCGGGATTCGAACTGGTCACCTTCAGAATACAAACGGAAGCATTACTGCTCTGTCCGAATAAGAAACACACCCTATTATCTAATGATATGGGATCGAGGATTCAGTTTCCTTTGGTATACTGTGATAACAGCCATTGCTGTTGTTTCATTCCTATGTCTTAAATAAGTAAGTCCATAGAGTGGGGGCTTACTGAACAGGAGTGAAATTATTTATTTGGTTAAAAATTTTCTTTTCTTTTAAATACCTAAAGTTCATCACCGAGTTCATGAAAATCCATATTTAAATATACACTTTATTTGACTATTTAAATCGAATCTTCACATCACATTGAACTGAAATCAATTTCGACATTATCCTAAAATCTAGACCTGGTTTCCCAACTCTCTTCTTCTTAAATTTTCGGACGAAATTTCGGTATGCATTACTCATGTCCCCATGCATGCTACATGTCCGGTCTATTTCATCCTCCTTAATACATTTTTCTTAAAAAAAATTACGTAAAGACTACGGATTGAGAATCTCATTGTTATGTAATTTTCCCCACTCACCTGATGTCTAGGATCTCTTATGTTCGCCGAACTCTGTTAACACTCAGAACTCACACAGCCTCATGCTGCGATCTGAGTACTATTTAGGATAGAGTCAGATTCGATTCTTGGCCTATAAGTCGCTCATCCTGACTGCTCCTCTTGTTTGTGTCGGCCCCTGCTAGGACCATAAAATTGGTCCCGGTCTTTTCGTTCCAGATCCTTCTGAATACATTATTTACATACGGCCGCTCGGCAGTACGAAACTGATCGTCGTTAAACAGACTATTTAGAAATCCTGTCCGCCACCTACTGATTGGGAGGGGTGTGTGGACCAGAGCCGGTTTGGATGTGTTGGTCACGGGAATCATATCATATCCCTCCTGGGAACTGAACCACGGTTTCCTGTTCTCAAGCAATTACTTTACTAATTGACTTGTTCCGTCCAGAATATAGTAATAACAATGGAGCAATGCGGTAACGTAGTTGGGTTGAAGCACTATGCTAAAGGCCGGAAAGTCGCGGGTTCGATACCCGATGAGGTAATTGGATTTTCTTTTCAGTTGACCTAATCCTTCCAGCCGCACTAAGGCCCCCAGCCTGTAACATAAATGAATACCAGATATCTTCCTGAGGGTAAAGGCGGCCCTTCGCGTAAGGCTGACAACCTCATCGCCATCTGTGAGCCGATTTTCTAGAGAAAATGTGGGAGCCTCGACTTCTCACAACCCTATGGGCCTCCACGGCCTGTTAAGGGATAGCTTCACTTTAGTAGTGGTAGTAGTAGTAGTAGTAGTAGTAGTAGTAGTAATAATAATAATAATAATAATAATAATAACAATAACAACAAGGAGGAGGAGCCGGGATAGCTCAGTCGGCATTGCAACGGGCTACGGGACGGACAGCCTGGGTTCGGTTCCGGCAGAAGAGATGTCTCTCTACTCCATAGGATCCATACCGGCTCTGGGGCCGACCCAACCTGTCCAACTGGTAACGAGGGCTCCTATCCTGGGAATAAAGCGGCCAAGGCATGAAGCTGACCACTCATCTCCATATAATGCCGAGGTCAAGATTGATGGAACTATACCTCCAGTTCCCCATACCTCTTTGTGGCGTGTTCCTTAGTTAATTAAGAACTGGGACAACTCAACAATAATAATGAAAAACATTCTTGCCCAGAATTACCAAAAGCGACCGTTCTTGAATCAATGTAGATACTGGGGAAGATAATGACATGTCAGTTTATTTTAAAATATACTTTTCATGAAACCGTTACGTGAGGAGTCTTAGGGACAAGGTTTGGTCCTGAATCACAGGCAGGGATCCTCATGATATTACATGAAAGTAAAAATATATTATTAATATGATAAAAGTAAGGCGCCATTTACAGTTAAAGTGTATATTTTGTTAATAATCCACACGATATCACATCACCAGAATTGGAACTCTTCTAATTATGGCCCAAAAATCTTTATTGTATAAGTTGAGATTTCCGGTAACGAGTCCCTGCTCTTGCTACTCCACAGCTAAGTTAGAGTCGGCGTGTGATGCGGGTTGCTGTCTCACTCTCTTTGTGGAAACTGATATCATATTTATTTGTGACTTATTTATCGACGCTTTCAGTAGCACCGATTATGTAGGGTCACTTGTTAGGTAATGAGGGGGAATATGAACAGTCTCAGCCGTTGCCTGAGGGAAATAAAGAAAATCACGAAGAATCCCAACCTTGTTCCAGGTCGAGATATCTACCCGGAACCTCCCGATTACAAAGCAGAACTATCCTCTCTACCCTCCCTTCCCCTCTTATCTCTCAGAACTGTATTCTGAGATGTTAAGATTCTTACAAGTGACTGAGGAATAGTGTATTGACCTTTTACGTAATGCACTGATTAGGGCCGCGCCATAGCTCAAACGGTTAGTCGCTGGCTTCCCACCGCGGCGGCCTGAGTTCGATCCCGGGTCTGGTGAAGTGGAATTTGTGGTGGACAAAGTGGCGCTGGGACAGGTTCTCTTCGAGTACTTCGGTTTCCCCTGCTAAACTTCATTCCACCAATTGCTTCACAATCACCCTCACCTATCATCTGGGGCTGTACAATAGGCGAGAAGTGGCCGCAATACAAGGGACTTAGTCCCATCCCACTAGCAGTAAAAATTGCACTGATTATATTTAAACGTTTCGTATTGTGATTCTCAGAATAAACCTCATTAACCAGTTGATATCTGTAATGGAGACACAGTAGTTGAGTGTGGCTGGAACTGGATCCTGAAGTGTTACTCGAGACACTCCAGGCTTCAGCGGGCTAAACTGTAAATTTATATTTTCCGTACATTGAATATTTAACTTTTTTTCGCCGACAAGCGGCAGTCGCTCGGTCGGTATAGTTCATTTGCGGACTACAGGCAACGTGATTTTTTTGTTTGTTGAATATTTTTTACATTCGTCGACAACAGTTTCTTACAGAAGTATACAAATGTAGACACAGAACCGCCCCGAGAGAGTCCAAACGAGCACCTACAGGATAACACGGGAATTCTCCATATACAGCATGATAGGAACTTCCACGCTAGTGCCACTACACAAAACTTGTAACCCGATTATTGGGAGCTAACGCATGTGAACATACATCATACCCGCCTAGGAAGGAACCAGACCGGAGCGACCAGTGTACCAGCGAAATAACTACTACATATATATAATTTAATCTTAGTTTCGACCTTAATTTAACCCCTAACTAGATATACAATAATTTAACTACGAAATTATATCTAACACGAGCATAATTGGACTATAAAGTAGATAGTACCAAGAGTTTTGTTACCAAGCATAATTACGTGTTATATAGGCATATTCAATATGTGGATAAAAAACTCCGTGGCTTTTAGTCAACAAGCGAACTATACCGACCGAACGACCGCCGCTTGTCGGCGAAGTTAGTGCCAACTTTAGCGGATAGAGAGTGTCGCGTGGTCAGCCAATGGACTCCCACGGCCGTTAATCTCGGTTTTATAGACCGGAGCTGCTACTTTTCCATTCAAGGAGCTCCTCAATTATCCTCACGAGGCTGAGTGGACCGCGTTCCAGACCCACTACTTCACAGAAAATCTTGTAGCGCCGGAAATCGAACCCGAGACATCTGGATCTGTGGCCAGGAACTCTTACCACTAGACCACAGAGGCGGCTATTTAGTACATGGATTCACAATAAAAATAACGTTCAACGCCTAAGCACAAACAATACACCTGATGATGACCCAGTAAGTGCCGGGTTCGATCCCGGGTCTGGTCAAGTTGGATTTCTGGTGGACAAAGTGGCGCTGGGGCAGGTTTTCTCCGAGTACTTCGGTTTCCCATGCCAATTTTCATTCCACCAAATTCTCCATCATATTCACCCGGGGCTGGCTACAATTGGCCAATCAGTGGCCGTCGTGCCGAGTGGATCCAGTTGGACTCCAACCCCCCACTAAGAGAATTAAAAAAAAATTAAGGGTCGTAACATGTCGTGTTATAATGTTTTAAGATTTTGATGTAAGTAATCGCTATTTGTATACTTTTATAAGAAATTTTTGTGACGACGGATGTAAACATTACTCAGTGTACTTGACAAAACACGATGCAACGCATGACGATTATATTTTCTGTAGTCTGTACCTACAGGTGTATGAGAAGATGTTTCAGCTAACAGAATATTTAAATATATCTTTAATTAGTTGAAATTTCATTTGAAATGTTGAGGGTGTCTCGTTAGTGACAGTTTAGCTTAATTATCTGTCAGTGTACGAAGTGTCTTCAGATCGTCAGCCTTGAAGTACCAGCGTCTTTTTCCTTTGGATTAGACTTAATGTCCTCGGTGACCCTTCCCACTGCACTGTCCATGTGTCGACACTAACAGTTTGATATAGAAAAGTATTTAAATTATTGCTAAATTTTTACGACACTTTTTGACAATCTTTATATCGTAACAGTCTTTGACTGAGAAGTTTTCATAGCGATATTTGATTCTGCGATAATATCAATAATTTAGATTATGTATTACTGACTGTTTCTGTTTATTACATGGCCTTTAACTGTTTCATCTTTTGCCTATTTCCGGGTGGTAAATAATTATGATATACCGATTTTACGCTGGACTCTTTGGACGAGGGATCACCCCTTCGTAAGGTCTTCGCAAAGGCTGCGCCATAGCTCAAGCGGTTAGTCGCTGGCTTCCCACCGCGGCGGCCCTGGTTCCATCCCGGGTCTGATCAAGTGGGATTTTTGGTGGACAAAGTGGCGCTGGGACAGGTTATCTCCGAGTACTTCGGTTTCCCCTACCAATCTTGATTCCACCAATTGCTCCACAATCACCCTCGCCTATCATCTGGGGCTGGTACAATACTCGTAGGCCAGAAGTGGCCGCAGTACAAGGGACTTAGTCCCACCCCACTAACATTAAAAGAAAAGTTCTTACGCACGGCAGCGCAACATAGAACGGACAAAAATCTATACCTCAGGCGGAATGCGAACCATTTGTCCAAGATTTGATAGACTTAAGGCTGCTGAACATCCTGAGACACATAAAGTGCCATTAAAAGAGAATCAAATGAACACTACCATAGATTTCGTGTTTCTTGATCGTCTTGATTTTTACGTCCAGACCTTTGTCCCAAAATTCAAAGCACCCTGTATTCTTCTTCACTCCGAACGTTTTACTGTCATCTGTGCAGATTGATTATATCATATTCGCAAAATTGCAGCGTAACATATTGTTTTATATCCTTTCGTCCATATTGTTAAAGATATCCACACTGAAAATTGCAGCGTAAACCTGTTTCTTTTAAGAAATTTTTACTAAAATTATCAGGAAAATTTATTTCTGGACCAATTCGTTGCCATCAGGTGAAGATAAACATATAACTGTAACCTGTTTCCTCTCCTATATGAAATTTGATATAGGAACTTATGAGACAAATTTTTCCGAATGAAATTAGAATTTTACCCACATCCTTCCATCAGTGTTGTTAACTACCAAAGATGAATATTCTTCTTCTGGTTGTTTAATCCTGTAAACCATTTTCAGCTGTTAAATTTAACATCCTTAACTTTTACAGACAAAATTGATATGTAAATTACATTTTAATTACATTTAACTATAAGTGCTGCTAACGTATGAAGTTTAAAATTCGAATTTGACGTGTTTAACCCTAAAGTAATGTGTCTGAATATGTTATTGCGCTATATAGTCAACCCATGACAAGAATTCTCAAGAAAATTAGATTTTGAGCAGCTTTGATGCATTGTTGTTGTCAGTACCCGAATATCAACTCTCTTACTCTTCCTCAGTTTAGTCTCTTATGTAGGGTATAATTTTGCCGATAACAAAATCCGCTTTCCTCTTCAGAAGGTAGTTACATTTAGCTATTCTATGTACGGAGTCTCTGGTTTGCCTGCGGTCGTAAGGACCGACGGGCTGCACCGAGATACGGCTGCGAGCCGATTAAGCAATAAAATGTCTATTCTGTAGGTGAGGTCAGAGTGTATATGACTGAAGGTCAGGCTAATACCATTTATTTCGGGTCCAATTTTACTATAACTTCTTCGTGTATTTACTGTGTCTCTCCGGCAAATTCTAAGATAGTAACCACAAACAGACCAGGATCACTTCCCTTAAATCTTTTAGAGCCCAGTGGTGTCTGTATGTGCCACCTGCTTAAACATGCTAAAACACTGCATTCTGCCCACAGAGTGTGTTTTTGTGTTTTATATGGTTGTCACAGTAGACAGAGAATTTTTCCCTAAACAGCATTAACCGGTTGGTCTTTGCAGAGGGGGCATAATGTGTTTCCTGTGAGGTACAAACTAAAATTTTATATATTATTTAGATGAAATTAAGGCTTTAAAAGGTTAAAATTCCTTAAGAACCAAAACCTAATTATCCTATCACTTTACGCAATTCAGTTTATACGGGTCACAGTAAACAGTGAATCTAACACTTGTGTTAAAATAAAACGAAAAATATTATTTTGTAATGTAGAATGCCCTCTGAACAGGGGTCAACAAATGCTGGGGCTGACTTCACCATCCAGGCAAAACATCCACCCTCTAGGATTTCTCCACAAGAGAAACCGTGCCTTCTCACTCCTGCTGATGTAAATACTCCATTCCGGCCTACTTATCATTACATAACACGAAACATGTAACATGTCGTCTCTCCTATTATATAGTGTATGTAAAACATATCATGTACTTTTCAAGTTTGCTGTTCGACATTCGTGGAGCAAACGTCCCGCCCTCCCTCTGCCAAAGAAAAAGAAAACGGAGCTGAGGGTAATGTTAACAAATAAATTGAAGTGCCTTACAAGTTATGAGTCGTGATGTCATAAGCGATCAGACGAGTGGGTTTCTTGACTCCTGCCTGTGAATGGTTTTGTTTCTCCGTATTGAGCATTGCATTGATATTATTGGTGTAATAATGTACTGTGCAGTAGTTGCTGGGTCGTCTTTCATTCTGGGAGAACATTGTAATGCGATATTCCAAAATTTTCTATACAACACGTTTAATTTAATGGATATTTCGAATGTCCCACTTTGATTAGATCCTGAAATTCAAATATCGTTCATTGTGCTCTGTACATTAATGCGAGGTCATGATTTTCTAAGACGTACGTGATTGTGATGTCCTGAATTGTTCACGTTTCAGGGACTTCTGCCTTAATGTCTAACTGGCCGATATCAGCCTGTCTTCATATTCTCAATACTCTAAGGCCGAGGGCACACCGAGGAAACTGGCAACCGCAACGCAACCGCGATTTCCGAGAATTGTTTTCAGCCTGAGTTGAACACATGTTATTGAATGGAGAAGCGCAAATTGAAGAAACGGCAACAAAGTTTCCTCAATTTGCACTGCTCCATTCAATAACATGTGTTCAACTCAGGCTGATAACAATTCTCGGAAATTGCGGTTGCGTTGCGGTTGCCAGTTTTCTTGGTGTGCCCTCGCCCTAAGAGTTCTGCCTTCATACGAAACAGTCAGGGCATAAGGCCTTGTAGTTAAAAAACTGCAGTCTCTCCGAAATGTGTTGAAATCAGTCTCTCACAAGAATAGACCATGTAATCACTAACAGGATTGTTTTATACAGGGTGTTTATAAAATTCTGATCTACTCTTAAAGCACAATAACTCTGATTATATTGATCGTAGCAACAGATCCTTATCTGTGACACGAAAGAACGTTTGATAATTTTGTGTTGTATCGTATTGAAGTTTCTTACATAATGAAAATCGGCCTTCCTGTACCTGCCGTAGATGTCTGTGTGTTAAGAAGTTGCCTGTTTTCCTTTAGCATAAAGCACTGCACATATATCTTTTCTATCTTTCTGTGCTTTGTTATCTTAGTCATGAACGTATGTTTATTCATAGAATTTGTTATTTTTATTATTAACACATTTTTGTATTAGTGTGTTTGCTAAGGTAGAAATTTTTTCTTGTTAGTAATATTTTATATTTTATGTTATCTTATAGGGGCTTCGGATTTATCACCTTCGCCGACCCGGCTAGCGTAGATAAGGTATTAGCGCAAGGGTCCCACGAGCTAGACGGTAAAAAGGTACCGTAGACATTTCTTAATTCCATAGTCCTGTAAAATAAATCTCAAAATGAGTCCAAGAAAACATGCATTATTAATTTGCAAGCAGCTTCAGTTTTAATACCTCACAACCTGGCTGGAAGTATTATATTTCCGTGAATTATTTTGAAAGGGTAGCATTTGTTTTGTTAAAGACATTTGTAAATGTACGGTTTCGAAGGTGGAAGACGGCAATATCCATGCAAGAGGTAAGTCACTGTATACTAGATTCCTGCCAGTCTGCGAATGGATTTTGCTTCATTTATGAAGCAGTTACACTGCATTCCCCCCCACCCCCCACCCTTCAACCGTGGAAAAATGAACATCTTGATTTTTCTTCCATTGAACAATGTTAATTATTCCTGGAAAACCTCATGAGAAGATTGCAAGGTTCTAAGACTTTTCAAAAACGAGGAAATGATTTTTCTTATTTTTATTAGTCTCTCATACTTATTTGTTGTGCTTTATTATTAGTATTTTGCGTTTTAAATCCTAATTTTTAATACACAACAGTCTTGAAATGACATTGATAGAATACTATCACATTCTCACAAGCTCTAGGCTACTAAAAACCATGGATTGTGTAGGCTGTTTTGGAATATGTTTTCCCCCCCTAAGCATATCATTCGCTTATTGGCTAATCTAGGTACCCAAAGAAACTAAGCTATATACAAACAATGTTCCAATGTTATTGAGAGGAATTTATGTCTGTAACTTCTAGATCGATGCTTTATATTGAGTTCATACTAGGAACTGAAAGCGTTTGCAGTTCCTACTGACTGAATCTGAATTGCGGTGATGTGAACACTGTTACCGCATTCAGAGCTTTCGCTGCCCTGTTTTCAGATTAATCACTGACTGTCCAAAGAGGTTTCTGCCTCTCCAAAAAGTCTGTTTTGTAGTACTTGGCAATTCATTGAAAATATATGTTAACCACTGTACGACGAGTCGATAATTGTGATAAAGCAGATTTATTAAATTCTCGTAAGTCTTATCTGCACGACGAAGCTACAGTGTCGATGTAGAATGTGTGCAGTATGACCTTATTGTCTTCCAGCCTCCTGGAAGAGCGGAAGCAGGCCGCATTTAAGGCTGGATTTTGATAGTTCGCTTGCAGACTACAGGCCACGGCGTGTTCTTTTATGTTCTGGCATGTAATGTAAGGAAATTCCCTAAGTTTGATTTGTTTCATTTTGGTCCGTCACACTAAAAAGTTAAAATGGTTCCGTATAGTCACACTAAACGGAACTATTTAAATTCCCTAACATTCATATTTATTTAAATTAATTGCATACGATTAATAGTACATAGTTTCCAAAGCACTCAGAAGAAATCATAATTGCGTATGTATGATTTCATTTCAGAGGTTATTTTAAAGTATCTGTAGACGAAAACATATTTTGTTTCGATATGCAGTCCAGAGGGGGCTCGCGGTAGCGTAGTTGGTTTAGGCACTATGCTACAAACCGGAAGGTCGCAGGTTCAATTCCCGATGAGGTCACTGGATTTTTCAATTTACCTAATTCTTTTAGTCGCATTATGGCCCTGGGGTTGACTCGGCCTGTGACAGAAATGAGTACCAGGAATCTTCCTTGAGGGTAAAGGGCTGCCGGTCGGCGCGTGAGGCTGACAACCTTACCGCTATCTGTGAGCCGATTTTCTAGAAAATGTGGGAGGCTCGACGTCTCACAATCCTATGGGCCTTCACGGCCTGTAACAAGGATAGCTTTATGTTGTATACAGTCTAGATATGAAAGCAGTTATTTTCCTTTATAGTGAAACAGTTCTCTTAAAAATATATTTTATATGACAAACACAGTTCGAGAGTTACGGTCTTCTGGAATGTGGCAAAGTGTAGTTTGGTAGATAGGTGCCAACATGTCGGAGGTACCAGGCGCCCCCATCATCAGGATACTTTGACGACAGACTTTGATAAATATGTACCGAAGTTTCAGAGGTATACCGAAGAACGAGGGTACAGACTGCTCCGAAACGCTGACGCCACGCAAGAGCCTTAGATCTAACAATACACGCTGTTTTTGCCACATGATGCACTTCTATCGCTGTCGATAAAGGTAAATGTAAAGCTATCCTGTAATAGGCCGCGGAAGCCCATAGGGTTGTGAGACGTCTAGGGTCCCACATTGTCTAGCTAATCGGCTCAGAGATGGCGGCAAGGCTGTCAGCCTTACTCTCCGGCCGCCCTTTACACCCAGGAAGATTTCTGGTACTCATTTCTATTAGAGACTGAGTCGACCCCAGGACCATAGTGCGGCTGAAAGGATTAGGCCAATTGAAAAGTTCCACCTCATCGGAACTCAAACTCGCCACCTTCCGGCTTGTAGCATAGTGCCTCAACCCATTACCCCACCGCGTGCCCCATATCGCTGTCGAATTTGTGTCAAATACCATTCCCTCGGAAATAAATTTTGACTTACAATTTTCAAGTTACTGAAAGGAGGAGGTTTTGCGACCCCTTGTATATTTATGTTTCCTGTTAGACACTTGACCTAATAATGTTGGAACATGCCTACTCCTGGTGACTTTGCTTCTTCCATGCATAAGCCGGGCGCTCATTCGTTTCCATGGTAAGGGTAAATCTACCCATGCCTCTAGTGTATTTATTTACAAGTTAGACTAACTGAATGTCTTGACTTTACATAGATTACTAACACTATAGCTCAGTCTAGTTCTGCTGCAATTTCCGTTTTTTGTGCTAATGCTGAATTTCAACCTATATAGTTGTACACAAATTAATAATATGCATTCTTAGACTGATAAACCAGTGTGTATTATATTAGAATCCATTAGGATTAGAATACCTTACAATAATTAGTGTCTAAGTTACTGTTTACACAGTTTAGTTGTGGTTAGCCAACGTATTTTGAGTGGATCATACTTTTAGCTTGTTTCTGTTACCAGTGTTTTTAAATCATGCTTACTTCATTCTTGTATAGATATGGCATACAGACATGCATTGAAGTTTATTGCTGCTTAACTATAAATATGTGCAGGATGATAATTCAGTGGTTCGTAACCCAAGATGGCCGGTGGGAATTTAATGCAGAATTTATAATGCAGGAGGTTACTGTGTGCCTGTTATTTAGTTACATTGGGGGACATGAAATTTCTTTCAAATTTTGTAGTATAATGGTTTAGAAAATGGTTTGTTAGAAAGTCAAGTATGAGGGGAATAATACTAAAAAGAATCTCAATGAAGTTGATTGTCATTGTGTAAATGGATCGTGTTTAATGAATGTGTTCCAGTGACGGATACAGTGAACACGTGTTGCATTTTTGTAGGATAACTGCCGCCTGGAAGGTGAGACATGTGACAAAATAATATGAAGATGGACTTAAATCGGAACAGGTTTTATATGAACTGGACTGAACTGTGAACTTATTCCAGACAATGCTCTCTAAATATAGATCCTAATGGAGAATAACAGGTGCATAAATTATGTCAATATTGAAACCTTGTCGAAGGGATTCCTAGTAGGGTGAAGAAGGTGGACAGATACTGTTGAAATAAAGCTCAGGTAAATATGTGTTTAGTATATGAAGCAGATTGAGCTGGTTTAGGATAGTGTCCAGTGGTGAGCTGTCACATAAGCGGTTTTGATTTTCAGGTCTCTTAGGAATTCGTCACTTTGTTATCTAGTTGCATAATTACAACGTAATTATGTTGTGATATAGTTTACAGTTGTCATGTTACGTTCATGGCATATCATTTGAAGCAGTGTTTAACCTTGGACTTTCAGGTACGTCAGTACATGCTTAGGCGTACAGATAAAGTCTAATTACTAAGCGTTTAAGTCCCTGTGTGATAATGGTGCCAGTGGTATTTAAATTAATTATATATTTTTCAGTTTTGTATTTGCTACGTTATTTTCCCCTGATTGCTGTAAAGTGGATATAACCGCTATATGACAAGGGTTTCATTTATGTGTACGCCATTTTGGCTGCCGAATTCAAGAAAATGTGGATGTATACATCCACTCCCCCATACGCCTTCATGTATAGATCCACGTTTTCTTTACCTCAGCACTAGTTCGAGGTGAGTGGTCAGCTTCACGCCCCGGCCAATTAACCCCCGGAGAAAGAGCCTCAGTTACCCATTGGATACGAGGCTGGTTGGGCCCCAGAACCTGTCTGGACGACGAGGAGATCAGAAAGTTCCTGACCCTACCTGGACTCGAATTCCGACCTCTTGATCGTCCAGTCCGTAGCCAGTCGCTATACTGACTACGGTATCCCGGTTCCCATATGAGAATACATATTTACTTAAAATACGGAGCTACTCAAATTCAGTTAATTGGTTACTAAAATATACGTTAGAAATATTTTTATTATTTACAGACTTTACAGATGTTCGATGTGAGATCCTCCATCCACAACTCACAATGCTGTGATGATGCCATTCTGCCAACTGACTGACAGTTTGAAATCTGAACATTCCCGTTAATACGAGAGAATATTTTAGGTTAACTGACTTTTGGGGCGCTCTGCATAATTTTATCATTTTGCTACAGCCGTTACTTTATTAAGAACGAAATTTTGTTTCTTTCGAGATAATTAAAGAAAAGAACGTACGCTCTAGAATCGTTATGCTCTGCGTAATTTTCGTCTTGTTTTAATTTTCTTTTATGATTGGATTATACTGACGTTCTTGTTCCCTGTTCTCCAGATGTATTGGATCCGTTTCTGTAGTCCGTATTTTGACGTGAAACTGGAACTTGGCACTCCTTTGGAAATATATAAATTTAGACGTTTTAAAATAGTGAAATTTTGTTCCTGGTAAGATGGCCGATACACGGTGCGTTAAACATCTATATCGAATAAATTCACCTACCTTTCCAGTAAGTGTGTTACATTTACTCCTTCTCTGCTCACTCACTAACTTATCCACTCACCAGTCATCCTCACACACTTCATACCCACTCTTCACACACTCGCGAAATCATCCAGACAAACTCACCAATTCAACTGCCTACTTTCCACTGACTAACTCATCGCTCACCAATCATCTGCACATATACACGTGCCAGTCCAACCACGTGCTCTCCTCTTGTTCTAATTTAATTTGATTTAAGTGCATATGGTTAAAACATCTTACGTGAAAGTGTTTCCTGATCGTAGTGGTGCGCCTCTGAGGATGATTCCTTTGAATCGAAACATGTAAGGTGAAAAAGACTGAAGTGTTGTAAACTTCTATGTCACACAGGACTGAAAATTATCCACTCTGTGACACGAACTCTGTTTCAAGAACAGAAAGGAAAAATCTAAAGCCAATGTTAAAATTGATATTAAGAAACCTTTAGGTGGTGCTGCGTTGTATATAAAATGCGAAGGTTGAAGTGCTGTGTCACGTGGGCATAGTGGTGTTGTATAAAACGAAGAAGCCTATTTCGGCAAAGGGCTGCAAATTTTCTGTTTGTTTGAGATTTGAAGTTATCAAGGCGGTGAATATGAAGAAGAATATATTCTGGGGTGTAACACCATATCAGTTTACCGACTTTTAGGCGCAATATCATGGAACTTATTCCAGACAACATGACGTCACGTCTCAGAAGTTACCTTTCTTCATGTTTCTCTCTATACGTTCAAGGTTGTTAGAATTATTGTTATTATTAGTGGCAGTAGGAATAATAAAAATAATCAGTAATAATACAATAATTCCTTGAATCAGAAGATGGGAATGTTGGTGTTAAACTGGCGTTGACATACAAAAAGCATAGAACCCTGAGGGTGATGTTAACTTGTTCGCTAAGAGTACAAACGATGAGGGCGGATTCTGAGAGACAGACCGCAGATTTAGTAACATAAATATTAGTCAGGGTATGATACTGTCTTTTGTTCTGTAAGGTTGAAACAGGAATTCCGCGACACAAGCCCTGTATTAAAAAATAACAGCCCTTTCTTAGCGAATGCATTAATCTTATTTCGTGACTATTTTATGTAGAGAATCGTATTATATTGGTAGCTATATTTCCATGATGACGTAACATACCTACTTCTGAAAAGTTCCCTGACCGTTATTGTTTAACTGCCTGGGAGAAAGAAGAAGTGGGAGGTCAAGGTCACACTTCCACAAGTCTATTGCATGTTTGCCATATGACACCTTGCTGTGAACATGCATCATTTTTACACGAGTGCTTTTTCGACTGTGCGTTTCGTTTTGTCTGCGATGGATGGCAACATCGAATAATGTGTCTGCATCAAATTTTGCGTGAAGCTCTATAAATCCACTACCAAAACCCCTGAAATGCTTCGTGAGGCTTTTGGAGCCCATTCTTTAAGCCGGACAGCGGTTTTTGAATGACATTCACGTTTCAAGGCCGGTCGAGTGTCAGTTGAAAATGACGAACGTTCAGGGCGACCAAGCACCAGCAAAACGACAGAAGATGTTGAAAAAATTCTAGAACTCATCCACGAAGACCATCGCCGAACAATCCCTGAACTCGCAGACACCGTTGGGATCAGTTATGGAGTCGGCTAGGAGATCTTAACAAAAAAATTTGAACACGCGCCGCATTGCCGTGAAGTTTGTTCCCCGACTCTTGACAAATTATTAAAAGCAGCAGCGTGTAAACGTATGGCTTGAGCTGCGAGAGAAATCCAACGAGGACCCAAATTTTATCCCCAGGATCATAACGGTTAACGAAAATTGGGTTGACTGTTATGATGCAGAAACAAAGCAACAGTTGTCTCAGTGGAAGAGCCCACAATCACCAAGAGCAAAAAGGCGAGGTAGGGCCGAGTTCAACAAAGAGCATGCATGCTCATTGCTTTATTTGGATGTGAAGGGGATCGTTCACTGCGAGTTTGCTCCTCGTAACGCTAAGGTCAAATCTGACTTTTACTGTGGCGTTTTGAGACGCTTAAAAGAAAATGCGCGACGAACAATACTGGTACCTTGGCGCGACCACAACTGGCTCCTCCATCATGACAACGCTCCTGCCCACACGTCCCTGAAAGCCACAGAGTTTGTGACTAACAACAACATGGTTATCATTCCCCATCCTCCCAACTCGCCGGTCTTAGCCCCCTGTGATTTCGATTTGTTTCCCAAAATAAAATGAAATTGAAGGGGCGACGTTTTGAACAGTGTGTGACATTCAAAGGGAACCGCAAGCGGCACTCGACAGCAGTAAGGAAAGTTACTTCCACGGTGCTTTTGAATCGTAGAAAAAAATTATGGTATCGATGTATACGTTCCAAAGGAATTTAAGGGGAGGTGGTAGTCAAAATTGAGTAAGTTAAGTCAGAATTTATTTTTTGACCAAGTCCGGGAACTTTCCGATAGCACCTCTTAGCTCGGCTGTTGAGATTATGGCGATATTCACCCGTTTCACTG
The DNA here is from genome assembly GCF_002891405.2 of Cryptotermes secundus. NCBI lineage: Eukaryota > Metazoa > Arthropoda > Insecta > Blattodea > Kalotermitidae > Cryptotermes > Cryptotermes secundus. The sequence goes on along the minus strand of NW_019722432.1, from coordinate 874,531 downwards.
AATTTTGAGTGAAAGAAACGCATCCTGCCGTATCTCAGCGGATAAAGCCATGTACTCGTATGTTCGTGGCTTGTATAGCAAAGTGTTCTTAAGCGAGATATCCCATGTGTGGCATGGAGGGTATAGACGCTTTAAACCGCAGGGGTTACTGTGTGTATAGCCATTTTCACCATTAAAAACTCTTTTTTTTTTCCCCCACAAAACGTATTTGTCTCGTATGATTTTCACAGTAAGGAGCTATTGTTCCTCTAAACAGCATTAACCGATTAGACTTTTTAATGGAGATGTAAAGCGTTTCCTGTGAGGTAGGAAAGAATTTTTAAATACTATTTTGAAGTACTTTAGACTTTAAATGTTAATCTTGGCGCCTGCGGGTTGTTTGTCGCTTGCCTAGCTTCGATTCTCCGTAACCTCCCTAAACTTATAGCAGTTTAAGCGCATTCACATCCTAGAAGATAATATTTCTGATAGTCACTCTTAANTAATAATAATAATAATAATAATTATTGTTATTTGTATTATTTGTGAAGCTGGATCGAAACTACAGCTTGAAGGTATTTTCCCATAATTATCATATATTCATGAATTTAATGCGACCCCTATTTTCGCAATGAGGGAATCAGACAGAAAAGGTGTTTGTAGACAGAATCGAACATGTCATTTAGTTTATTTAGCTCCAAATTTAGGTCCATGGATGTGCTGATATGCTCTCTGGTAAGGGCTATCTCACATCTGATTTGGAGGTGGTGGGTGAGTATGTACGAGTGGTGGGGTGATTATTAGAAAATGTAAACGTAAGAATTCTCGGAGATAAACTGATCAAGTGTCCACCGCGAATCTCACCTGAAGCCAGTGGCGCCGCGGTGAGATGACAGCGCCTAACAAGATGGCTGTGCCTCGGTCTATATGAGCCTATGAAGTACAGAATTCACATGAATCCTTTCCATAGAATGCAGCGTTCCCTTTCGCCTCGTATGATTTCGTTTATATATGCTAACAGGCGATGATATTGTGACATGACGCCTGAAAGCCGGAATAGTGGAGCCAGAGTAGACGTCCATTGCTACGGCTCTGTAAACTACCGTGTCTATAGAACGGCTGGATAAACACGCCTCTATAACTACTGAGGAATTAGGAAACGTTTTCTTTCGGGGCCGACTCGAAGCTATTTAACGAGGGTTCTAGGCTGGCTGAATTAGAATTAAGAGAATTTCTGGAGATGGCAGTCGAATGGTTGAGAACAGACAGCGGTAAATGAATCAGGCTGCGAAAAGAAGACTCCATATATGCTGCAGTGACAGTAATACTGTTGTAAATCCGCTGCCAGAACGCTAGTGCGTGTGTGTAACGGCGAATTGTAAAGTTTGTAGGTTAGCGACAGCGCTATATCACCTTATAATCACGAGCTGAGCATATAAGGTGTCAGTAAATCCAATCATGCAATCCAACGCCCGTCTATAAATCACGCACACCCCCAAATGCGTGACAATGTCTATAAATAAGCCCAGATATGAATAGTTAAATGATCTAAAAATAAACACATGTTTATATTCGGGATTACTTGGTTTTTGGACTTCGTCCATCATCCTGTATTCCGAAGAACACAAGGTTTCGGAAACTAGATCTGTTTCCATCCTCAGTTGTGTGTGTGGGGAACACTCTGTTTGGTCCGTTAGAAAAAGCTAATCCCAGTCACTGGACGTGTGTTTCCGTCCACAAATATCGGGGTGGCAGACACCTACTCTATATAACGGAACCAACAGAGCAGATACCTCCCAGCCCCATCACCTGAGAACGAAAACAGAGCCAGTTCCGAAAAATTGTGTTCCTTAGCGTTCTTTAGTGTACTGGACGATGGACAGTAATTTGTAGTGTGATACATCATCGTCAGAACCCTTTAGAATCCAGTCCTTTACGTGATTAACGAGTGAGAGGGAAAAGCAAGAGAAACCTTTTTCGTGTGCTTGTAGTGAGATAATCACTAGAAGCAACTGTGGTAATTAGGTTGGAAGTGGATCGAAGATTTCTGGGAAGTTGTCTATGAAGAAAGTGATGTAATGTATTTGTCGGATATAGCCTTCAGACTTACGGTATTCCTGGGAAGCCACATTGTATATACAGAACACTTTCAAGAGAACTTCGGGAGTTACGGAAGAAACTTTGCTCAAACGCCTCAGGGATCCTTTTTCAACTTCAGAAATAACATTGAATTTCATGTGTAGAATCCTAGTACAATATTGTACAATTGTGTTAACGTTTCTGTGAATTTCGTATAGATTGCGAAACATCAGATGCAGACAAGCCTCACTTTTACGGCACACAGATTTCCTATAAATCTCGCTGTTAAACGGATCGTGTCTTCTCAGAAGTCTCCACACCCTGAACATGTAATTGTAGCTGATACTAATGGCTACTGAAGGAGAAAGTGGAGATGAACGGACGTATAGAGGAATGAACAGAAGGTAAAGCAAAAATAACGGGTAAATTTCTCCCTCTGTTGAAATACGAAGTACCACGCCATGAAGTCGCAGGGGAGAGTGGAGGTATAGCTCCACACATTCGTAAGTTCTGAACTGGATGGAGTTGAGTGTCCAGAGTCGCACTCTAGCCACTTTACATCCAGGGTATGAAGTTGGGTAGGCCCCAGAGCTAATGTGGATGCGGTAGACAAGAGAGAAGACGACTGCCCAGGCGTCCAGTTCATATCCAAGCTGCTATATTGGTTGAGGCGTGTCGGAGACTAACAGCGCCAGAGCGAACAAGAAATAGAATAACACATAACAGAAACAGGATAGCAGGAAGAGAAGGAGCACAAATTCTATAGTTGTTTTAGTTATATATACTGCCTCTCCAGGAGACCTGTTGTTCGCAAAGCTGTGTCCTTCCTGCCTTGGCTCTGGCAATTATCATGGAATATAAACTTATTTTTTCATGTCATGCCGGATATAGCCAGGCGTTTGTGCTATATTTGCTCAAAGCAAGAACTGAAGTCAGCAGAGAGAGCCGTTGCTAAGGAACGGCTCTGAAAACATGCCTGTTGCTAGGCAACAGCTTCGTAAGCACGCAGCACTACCAGAGCCATCGCTAAGCAACGTCCCTATGCAACGGTTGAGTAATTGTGAGTTGAGATGAGCTTGGGTGGCATGATATATGTACCAAGTTTCATGAAGGGGCCGCGCCATAGCTCAAGCGGTTAGTCGCTGGCTTTCCACCGCGGCGGTCCGGGTTCGATCCCGGTTCTGGTCAAGTGAGATTTGTTGTGGACAAAGTGGCGCTGGGGCAGGTTTTCTCCGGTTTCCCCTGCCAATCTTCAATCCACCAATTGTTCCACAATCACCCTCACCTATCATCTGGCTGCAGTACAAGGGACTTAGTCCCACCCCACTGGCAATACAAAATTTTAATGAAGACTGTAAAGGTACTGATGGAATGTTAATGTTTTCCTCAACAATTTGAAAGGCTGTAACATTGGTATTACGAATGGAAGGGATTCATGAAGTGCGCTGTTGAAGTGGGTTAAGGTGGCGTGATATATGCCAAGTTCCATGGCAATCGGTTCCGACAGTTAACTATCATTACTGTTATTAGCGAAACAATTTGAAAAGCTGTAATGTTCGTATTACTGATCGAAAAAAATTTATGAATATGTAATTCAGATGACTTCATGCGACATAATATACATACTAAGTTTTATGAAGTTTGGTACAGGCATTCAAGAAATATTGAGGTTTTGCCTTCAGAAATTTGAGAGGCTGTAATATTGGTATTACTGATGAATGGTATTTATGAATTACGCGGCTGAGGTGGGGTTAGGTGCCATAATATACATACCAAGTTTCATAATGATGGGTTCTGGCATACAAAATTAATAGAGGCGTAAACACATACAGACTCACAAACTCACATGCAGACAGGAAAATGATTTCATTAGCCTACTTTTATTTTTCAGAATAAGGAAAATAGTCTAAAAAGGTAAATTTGTCGCTGTGTGTAGTTAATGTCATGAAGACATATGGGGCGTGGTGATATATCTCCACCATTCTCGACCTTGGCACAGACGGAGGAGAGCAGTCAGCTTCACGCACCAGCTGTTTTACCCCTTGGGAAAGAGCCCCCAGTTCCCATTGGATAGGAGGCTGGGTGAACTCCAGAGTCGGTCTGGACGCTATGGAATATAGAAAAATCTATTTTCCATGCAGGGAATCGAACTCTTACCATTTAGCCCGTAGCCCGTAGTAATATCGACTGAGATAACCTGTCCTCTCGCACTCTGGCCAATAGAAAGACAATTCCTGAACATACTGTACTAAATTTTTATTAGCGAGTGTTAGTAGTAGAGTTTTGTTTAAAACAAAAAGAGAATGTTTGATTGAAAAGGTGCCTTTTGATGTAGAGTGTATAATCACAAATATAAGCTCCCTTTTTATCTCCATTTCCCGCCTCTCTGTCTCTCATACCTCTCTAAATCTCTATTGACAGACAGAACGTTATCTCCATTCAGTATTCACTTCTCTATGTAAACTATTTATTTCGAATTTCGATGCTACATATATATATATATACAAATAGGTTTCAAAATTACCCAAAGGTTTGGAAGTTTTTAATTGGTTCGGAACCATCTCTTTGCAACTCTGCAGAAATGAGAGACTTTTTATGCTGTGTCTGTTGCTGAAATGACGTACTGCGGAATGGACAGCCATGTTTTGTTTTTCAATGTTGGTAGGAGTTTTCTCTCGCCACCGCGCCCTTCTGTCCAGCAGCTACCTAAGACTTTTCACCCGGGCTTATGGACAGTTATATGTATAGCTAATTTTCCACTAATCTAACAATAAGGCAATTCGCCTTGCACAATAAGGGGCTTAGACACGGGGACACGTAACTTTTGTTCATTTTATTAACGGTGTTCAGTATTGTCACATTTTTAGAGTCTCCAATCCAAGCACTTCTGACACGTCACGTGTATGGAGTCACTGTACACGGGGGTTTATTTGGTAATTGGATTTATTGAACTCTTACAGATCGTAAGTAGAAGTAACTCTACCGCTATCGATAATTCACACACTCAACAGTTGACTAAAGTACGTACCAAATCTTCTCAGATTGTTGTGTCTTCACCAGTCGTTGTCTGGTAACGGCTTCAACGACGGACGTTCTCTTTACTCTGGCTTCCCGAACTATCCCCTTGCCTCAGCTACCAGCTTCTAACAGCAGCAGCTCGCTTCTCTAACTCACCAGTCAACTGCACGTCCCTCAACTGAACTTCATTAAATCTTTTCAGTTTGTATTCACTAGCCGTTTCCGGGTAACGGATCGTAACAATGTTCTCTGCTTACGTCCTTACCGGCTAGCGAATATCCCACAACTGGCTAAGCTCAAGTCAAAGTCAAAGTCACATTGCGCTTGACGGTCAGTCAGTCAGTCAGTAAGTCTTGGTGTCGAGCCTCATTTGGGGCTCATGACCAGATATTAATTATTACCGTTTGACAGTTACGGTCTTGTTTCTGTGGGGCACCTTCTCTGACGAGAGGACGGGTCTGTCTTTTGTGTACGCTGCTGTTCCTTGCTAGCGTAGTCTTACTCGGGTCCGAATCCCTTGGGACTCGCGACCATATTTTACGTCTCAGAATTGAGACTTCCCTTTTCGTCGCCTCCTACGACTGGCAGGGTCACGGTGGAGGAATTCGACCTCAACTTTTTCCCGGTTATAAGCCGTCGGCACCGACCGCGTAGAAAACACCACTCGTATCCATTGTTCTATGCGCAGCTATCGGAACGGACCGCGCAGAAAACATCGATTTACAGACAGTCCATTGTCTCACTGGCCGCTGCGTAGCAACGTCTGTTGTCTCGTTGTTTGTTTCGCTGTTGTTGCCCGGCAACGGGTCTTTACCCCACAGTATTATGAAACTAAAGAATAGAATTTCCCGAGTTAAGAAAACAATTGGATTATATGTTGCTATCCTGGAGACCAGGTTGTCAGGCCTGTTTTGCTGCCTTCGTAATTTCAGAGGCACCTCCTTAACGACCCACCTGGTTTATCTGTCGGGTTGCGGATTTGTTGATATGGGGCGCTCTCTCTGATGAGAGGACGGGTCTGTCGTTTACAATTGCTGCTGGTTCTTGCCAGCGCAGTCATTCTCGGGTTCCAGTCCCGTGGGACTCGCGGCCATATTTTATTGTCTCTGATTTGAGACTTCCCTTTTCGTCCCCTCCTACGACTCGCAGGTCTACGGTGGAGGTATTAGAACCCGCCTCCACACGGGATTCCTCCGTTCTTGTCTGCACGACCGCTTATATACTCTCCAGTATCCATGGAAAATGTTGGTTTCTTGTTCGTATCCGTGGAAACCTTTGTTGATTCCATTGACATGGAAAACGCGTCCCATACCAAGTCGGTCTTCATGGATCCGCATCTCCATAGAAACGAGTGTCAATTTCGTAGCGAGCCGTTGTCTAGCAATGGACTATTCCGGCTTGCAGGCGTCATTTCACAATATATTTAACAAGATTAATCTAAGAAAGCCCCTAAAATGTACCATGAGTGCGTACTCACGCCATTATTGATTTAATGGTTATGCCTCTGTGACTCGTTCTTAGAGACCTTCATTCGTGGAAACTGATGTGCCACGCGAAGATTGAGTTTGGATGGGAAGAAATAAAGGGAGACAAGAAATGCGAAAGAAAAGCACAGAGTACGAAAAGGCAGGGAAGAAAAATGCAGGAGAGACTGCGCGATATATATTACCGCTTACATTCCTTCTTTTGTTACAGAAAAATGCGACCGAGGTCGGAATTTATTTGTAATCGTTGCACTTTGATTATTACAGGTCTCAGCTGGCTAATTTCAGTATCAGGTATAAAAGTTTCTGTGTTATGCAGAGCGTAAGATCACGGCCCGTTGAAGTACATAACCTCAAATTAATGAGGTCTGTGAAGTGAGCGAAGGATGCTGTCATGGATTGGTTGAGTCGATTCTCATGTAATGGAGTTCCTTGCGTCATTTATGGTGATTACATAGCGTGTTTTAAATAAAACGCCAAATGGAGCGCTAGGGGGATGGGACTTCTTTTGTCGTCTTCTGAAAGGAAGGAATGAAAGGATTAGAAATCTCAAAACGTTATCCCAGCTATGAGATTATCCGCTTCTAAAAGCATATTTTACTAACGGAGACAAGAAATGTAGCCTGAATGGGTGCCAGTTTTTATAATGGCTTGGTCAATAGGCGGATCGCGTGTGTCATCTGTTTGGGGAAAAGATGGGCTGGGTGTGGCTGAAACAGAGGATGTATCCTTGAAAGTAACAGCTCAGTGATCGAGTGTAGCTCTGTCTAAGGGACCCAGCTGAACGGGATCATATCCATTTTTTACGTCTAATTGCTGAGCCAGATCCGGCTTCTGAAACGCCACATAATTTTAAATTTAAGACAACGGGCATTGCATAACAATTTTGTAATTAATAACAACTAAGCTTACAAGTGTAGAATAGTGATATATGCAGCGTCAGAAATGTTGTGCATATTCTGGTACATTTGTCTTAATAGATTTTATTTTATAGAATATACACGTATATATAAATATGTTGGCAATTTAGGAGATACTTGAATGGAAAAGTTGCGGCTCCGGTCTAGAAAACCGAAATTAACGGCCATGGGGATTCGTTGTGCTGACCACACGACGCCCTATATCCGCTAAAGTTGGCACTAACTTCGCCGACAAGCGGCGGTCGTTCGGTCGGTATAATTCGCTTGCGGACTACAGACCACGGAGTTGTACTGTTTAGGTATTGACCTTGCGACGGGCAAGGAGTCCTACAAACTGCCTGTAAAATCATGGTTTTAGAGTAATTCTGATTGGGAACAGACCAGAGGGCCTATACCGTCAAAGATGATAGATTATGATGATGGTAAGAGGAAGAAGAAGTAGAAGATTCTGAACGTGGCCGTACTTAAATTATGGCTGGCTGCGGAATAAGGCAGTTGCGTGTTTTGCGCATAAAACACGCTCTGCTGCAGTCATTGTTTTATGCGGCAAACGGAATATCAGACAGAGTTCATCACTTGGCGCCTTCTACTGTAGTCTCCAGTAACATTAAGTTGGTTTCTTTGCCTCGCAGACTGTGTTGGTACCGGCCGGCACCAGCTGTTGTGTGGTAGGGACTCGAAAGACGAGGATGGAAAACCAAAAAGAGATTTTGATAGTCTTGGTCTCTTCCTTCCACCCTTCAGCATTACCCTTCATCAAAACGAAAGTGTTCTCCTCCCCTCAGCAGCCCCTTACACACAACACAATTGTGCCGGGAATTAGAAGAAGGAAGCAAGTACTTTGATTAACACTGGCTCTGTTCTTCTAAAGAAACTTCCGTAAATAGGAATAGTAAGTAACCTTGCTCCAATCTGCTTTAATTTCCATCGTCATAACTCAAAAACAGCATCATCCAATTTTGTATTTCTTCTTTTTCCATACTCGTTAGTACGTCATTTCTTTTGTGCATTAATTCGTGGGAAAATTATCTTCTCGTACTTCAAACTAACATTTTAATTAACAGGAACTGCTAGAGAATTAGGCTGCATTATTTGTTCACCCGGATGTGATAAAGAATACGGGCCAGGCCAAGAGAATCGGATAAAATTATCAGTTTTTCTGATGGTTAATGGCTCTTACAGAGTGTAGCGGGGTGAAGGAATGTTGGAAGTGAAAAGCTTTTCAAGCTTTACCTTCTCTTCAGAATTTGAAATTATTAGAACTTCTTGGTTTTACTACCACTCTGCACTTTTCGACAGCAGTTACTAAGTCAAGAAGTTCCGGAAGTAAACTTTTCTTAACACGCTTCCATCTCTAGCGGAGGCTAATAGGAATGAGTTATTAATCTAGTGATCTGTTTCTATGCATAATATGTAACGTCATAGAGTTCCATTCCATGAAATTTGTCGCATTTAACCTGGGAAGTTTCCTCCATCCTTCTGATTACATTTTTCAAAACACGAAAAAGGCGTTTGCCTAATCTGTAGTCGCATTTATGGTCTGTTTGTATTCGCTATGTCATGCGTTCAACTCTCTTGATCAGTTAGTTACTGCAGTAGGGCCACGCCACAGCTCAAGCGGTTAGTAGCTGACATCCCACCGCGGCGGCCAGGGTTCAAACCCGGGTCTGGTAAAGTGGGATTTGTGGTGGACACAGTGGCGCTGGGGTAGGTTTTCTCCGAGTACTTCGGTTTCCCCTGCCAATCTTCATTCCACCAAATTCTCCATCATCATAATCATCCGGGACAGGTACAATAGGCCAATCAGTGGCCGCCGTGCCGAGTGGACCCAGTCGGATTCCACACCCCACTATGCGAATTTAAAAAAAAAAATATTTTTTTAGGTACTGCAGTAAAACCAATGACACAATTAAATCCACGCCGTCATCATGTTGTTATTTTGTTCGAGACAAATTTTCATTGTAAGCTAATTCACGTGGCTAACATATTAGTTTGATTTCCGATTGGGAATTGAAAGATACGTAAGCAACACATGACAACACGACTGTACCAGTTTTCGTTAAAATCGACTGGTTTGAATGTCATTAGGGTGGACAGACATGCACACGGACAAGCACACGCGGACGTGGTTTTAACACGAACCTGTCTTTCCTGAGAATTGGGGAGCGCACGGTTATCTTTCACATAGAAGTTACAAGGAATAGCGATTGAATACGAAACTCTCATAAATTTATCAGTTGTTAAGTCTCTGAGATGGCGACGGTTGGTACGGGTGTAGCGCGTGTTGCGAGCCCTGTCAGGCTCGGTATTCCCAGCCTTGTGTTAGGCAAGCCCTGACACGCTTTGCTCCATCTCGTACGCTTCTGCAGACCCCAGAACACTTTGTATCGGTATGTCGACACACACAGTCTGTATGAGTGGCATGTACCGAACAAGACGAAGTGTCAAGTGTAGTGAACTGCTGATGTTAACAGTTGAATCTGTTTCAATGGCTTATAAAATGAAGCCATGGTAGTATTCTGTAGTTCCGGTTTGATTTGCGACCCCTTTGGGAATTACGCAAAATAGCTAGGATTTTTACTGTAAAGAATGAGTATTAATGTCTTAGGGAGCCGGCATAGCGCTGTCGGTCCAGCGACTGGCTACGGGCTGGACAAGGGAGGGCTCGGACTTCCAGTGCCTGTAGAGGAAAGAATTTTCTTTTCTGTCTACGTCATTCAGACCGGTTCTGAAGCCCACTCATCCTCCTCTCCAATGAGTACCATGTGTTCTTTCCGGGGTAAAGCGGACGGGGCTTGAAGCTGACTATTAACCTGCAATTAGTGCGAAATTAAAAAAAAAACGTGGATCTATGCAGTCACTTCCCCTTACGCCTTCACGACGTAGTGCTTATTTAGTTAACTACAGCGACAACTCTTTTTCCCCCTGGCACTACAGCCCCAGTGGGCCTAGGCCTACCTCCACGAACTTCTCCGTTCACTTCGGTTTTTCTATATCTTACACATTCGGTAGGACTCCTTGGGTGGGTGATCAGCTCGTCGCAAGGCCTCTGTCCAGCGACAACTTTACCCTTATTAATGTCTTCAGACAGTGAAGAAAGCAGTTTTCTGGGATTTGGCACCGTGTATATGTGAAAGCCTTAAATCTTCAGACAGTATTTGTTTTACATAAAAGCTATTTTACATCACTATTTATTTTAAAGGAAAGGACAAGTTTCGTTGAAACATATCCTTGTGTATCGCCTGTAAAAGTCCTTTAACAGAGTGATAATAATCACATGACGTCGCCGATCACAGTGGCCCCCCCGGTCTAAGGCATGAACTATCTTCGTTCGCTCAAACGCTAGGATCGTGGGTTCGAATTCCACTCAAGGCATGGATGTCTGTGCTTTTATTCCGTGTTTATGTTGCCCTGTATGTAGGTAGCAGCCTTACGACGGGCTGATCCCCCGTTCGAGGAGTCCTACCGACTGTGTATAGGATTAAGAAACAGAAATAGCGGCAACGGTTCAGCGAAAGGCTGTAGAGACACAGGTAGACACGCCATGACTCCACTTCATTCTTGTACTTCTCTTTTGCACGGTGGATGTACTAACATGGAGACCGTGCGTGCTCCTGAGCGGACAACAGCACTACCGTAATGTAATTAAGAGCCGTTGCTTGTAGAATAATGATAGCTCTTCAAAGCTCATGCCCCCATTTCGCGGTTATAATGTAAAATAATATAAAGGTTTCGTGAAATTTACACGTAGTTTTCCGTTTGACAGCTGTAATTAAATGCGCATTGCGACTAGGTGTGTGAAGTGTAATTAGGAACAGGTCATAGATACGAGTATATGTAAAGATATTATGTGAAATGTTTTTTTGTGTGTGTGCAGAAATTACAAATATATAATAGGTGCAATTATATGATATTGTGTCTGACAGCTGCAACCGTTTGAAGTTTAAATTTATTTTTAAAATTAAGGTTATTGCATAAACTTGCCGGGCACAGTAACCGCGTTGTCTAAGTGTAAGTCTCGGATGCTGGGGTTATGAGTTCGATTCCCGTTCAAAGCATAGATATTTGATGTGTGTATGCATTTATTCTGTGTTTATGTAGCGGTTTTGCGACGGGCTGATCACTCGTCCAAGGAGTCCTACCGTCTGTGAAATATGATTACGGAACTAAATAAGAGGTCTGTGCCCTGAATGGGCTGAAAGAGCCACTGAAAGACAAATGCATGGGTTCTTTGACGTAGTTAGTTATTTAGAGAGGGTGGGTTTCCCCATGCACCGCGACCAGTTTGATCTATTGTGCTTCCCTCTATGATATTCTACCAGTCTCTTTACCCTACCGATAAATGGTGCGTACCATCAGTCCCGCCGAGCAAGCGAGTTCGGCCACTTGCTTAGCGGTGTCTATAATGNCCATCTACCAGAGGCCTTAGAGGCTATTGTTGGGCGGGAAACGTCCTGGAATTTGGCTCAGTGATCCCCTTTGGGGATATGAGGTTCTTTTACGTGCCGTAAAGTTACGACACGGGACACACAGCTTAAAGTCCCTTCCGGAGGACTTGTTCCCTGAATTTTTCCGCCCTTAAAAATTCGACGACCTCCGCCGGGTATTTGAACCCGCGTACCACGAGTCATGAGGTGGGAACGTTACCTCTAGACTACGGAGGCCGCTTTCTTTGACGTAAGTTAGAAGCTAAAGAAACCATTGAAGGCCATTCTACGACTAGCTAATAATAATTGAATTATATTTGCATAGCTAAGCCACCAATCCACACAAAGCTGAAGGTAATGCAATTTGTCGCCGGTCACGGTAGCCGAGCGGTCTAAGGCATGTACCGTCTTCGCTCGCTTGGAAACCGGGATCATGGGTTCGAATCTCACTCAGGGCATAGATGTTTAGCTTGTATGTGTGTGTGTTTTTCTGTGTTTGTGTACAGGTAGAGGCCTTGCGACGAGCTGGTCACCCGCCCAAGGAGTCCTACCGAATGTGTAAGATCTAGAAAAACCGAAGTGAACGGAGAAGTTCATGGAGGTAGGCCTAGGCCCACTGGGGCTGTAGTGCCAATGAACAAAAAAATGGAATTTGTATTAATTGGACATACGTACAGAGATATGTCATTAAACTTTGGACTTCTGTGATCTCCGTGGTGAATCCTCGGGTTCCATGAACACAGGGAGCTTAAATACTTCAAGGAAGGCTCTGTGCCGTAGAGTGTATTGGCTGTTAGTTAATAAGTTGCTAAAGTCGATAAACATTGACCACCATATCCTCGAAGTTTGAGCTCTCGAGTCGGAGAATGTGAGGTTTACAGCCGCCTAGGAGTTGATGCCTTAGAGACAGAGGGATCGGTGTCAGTCTTTCGAGTATTGCTCATCTACCCTGAAGACGAGGGGAGGAAGTTTCTCTCAAAGACTACCAACGATTTACTGGCTTACACTACGTGACATCAAAGATAATGATAATCTGCAATCTATTTCTAGTTCCAAGTATGCTAAAATTTATAGAGTAATCTCCTGTTTTGTTAAATATTGTCACGTGTGTTGGTGACTTACACCGCCTCTGTGGTCTAGTGGTCAGAGATCCTGGCTACAGATCCAGAGGTCCGTGTTCGATTCCCGGCGCTACCAAATTTTCTGAGAAGTAATGGGTCTGGAACGGGTTCCACTTAGCCTCGTGAGAATAATTGAGGAACTGTTTCACGGAAATAGCGGTTCCGGTCTAAGCAACCGAGATTAACCGCCGTGGGGATCCGTTGCACTGACCACGCGACACCCTCTATCCGCAAAACTTGGCACTAACTACGCCGACAAGGGCGATCGCTCGGTCGGTATAGTTCGCCTGCGGACTACAGGCCACGGAGGTTATTTTGTTTTATTTGTTTTTTGTGTTAGTGACTTGTAGACGGCTGTTAGATTGTTGAATCGATTTATTGGACACTCAACAAGTCGTAACAACAATTAATTATAACAGTCTCAAGATTACTGTAACTATAGTACATAAAGTCTTCACCCTCTGTTAATGTTGTACAGCTGAATCCTGACAAGTCCTTCCCGTGACGGCTTCATGTCTTCGGCTCACTGCTTCTCAACTGCAACTGGACTGTTTCGCACATAACTCATAACTAACTTGTTTTTGTTGCTTTGTAAGACGATGAATCTTGAACAGTCTTTAGTGTCTCGAATACCAATTCTGGATTCTGTATCTCTGCCTGAGCAAGCTTATGCGAAAGGGGATAGAACACCATGTACAACAGTTCATTCCTCTGTTATTCGCCGTTGCCGTGAAGACGTTTTTCAGTCTCTGGGCAACGCGTTGATTTATCTCAGCGTATTCGTTCCCGCGGAAACGAGTTTGAACTCGCTGTTTTAAAGGAAACTTAATTTTTATTTAGCCGTTGCTTATCAACGGACCTCTGGATCTGGCTTCGGTATTCCGGCTTTCAGGCGTCTCGTCACAGTATTTTAACTTCCAAGAAATTAACTTACAACATTGATTATTTAAAGATTAAATTCTTAACTTAATTTTCGTAATAAAATCTGAACATTTGAATACTATTCTTATGATAATAAAATGCAGAATTTTCGTAGTTGCCAATCGAAGCAGAAAGTAGTGGCAGTAAACGACAATGGAATCTGTGCTTGTCGCCTATATTGATACAAATTTAGTTACCTCGTATGGGATAGCGCAGTCGGTATAGCGACGGGCTATGGGTTGTCCCGACGGGGTTCTATTCCCAGCAGGGGCAAAAGATTTTTCTTTACTCGACAGTCTCCAGAACGACCCTGGGGCCCACCCAAACTTTTATCCAATTGGTACCGGGGTCATTTTTCCCAAGGCAAAACGTCGTGTAGCTGACCACTCACCGTCATCTAATTCCGAGGTCAAGAGTGGTTGAGCTACACATCCACCCCTCCCACATACATTTTCATGGCGTGGTGCCTTGTTTATTGCTAGTGGGGTGGGACTAAATCTCTTGTACTGCGGCTACTTCTGGCCTATTGTACTAGCCCCAGATGATAGGTGAGGGTGATTGTGGATCAATTGGTGAAATGAAGATTGGCAGGGGAACCGAAGTACTCGGAGAAAACCTGCTCCATCGCCACTTTGTCCACCACAAATCCCACTTGACTAGACCCGGGATCGAACCCGGGCCGTCGCGATGGGAAGCCAACGACTAACGGCTTGAGCTATGGCGCGACCTTAGGCGTGGTGCCTTAATTGCTTAATCAACAAAGCGTAAGGACAACTTTATACCTTCCTTCTGCCTCCTATACATTCGCATCACGAAATTTGTGTATTTGTAATTGAACCGGAATACGAACTGCTTTATTAAGATAAGCGTATAACTGATGAAATTCATTTTTGTAGGCAAAACGTTGCACATTCACAGAAATATTTAATCTCAACAGTTGCCTGTTGAAATTTCGACGGGATCTATGTTGATGTAGCAATGAATCTATGGAGCGCTGAAGTCTAAAATATACCATTAAAAGTGTGTATTAAAGTTGCTTGCAACATTATGTGAGCATGTGTGTTTGCTGCATAAACTGTATTACTTACACTGTGTACTGTATTGCGAATTTAAAAGAAAATTACAGTAATGCTTGCGTGTTAGAAGTTCTAACATCGGCGTCTACTATTAGAGATAATCATTACTTGTATATTCACGGCACATGTATTCTGAAACAACGCCAAGCACGAGTGTACATTAAGTCTTTGTTATATGGCGTACAAAATGCGGCTGCCCTGTATTTCTTTCGGATCCAAGTTATTAGGACGAATCAGGTTTTGCTGACCCACATTCCTTTCTTCAAAGGATCATATACGTAGGCTTATAAGATCATGATCTCCTTTGTACGTGTCCCTTCCCCCGTTCGACCCTCGAATCAGATTTTTTTTTAGAAATTTTTACATACGTTCTGCCGCTGGAGGGCCACTGAAACTCATGTCTTTCAATTTAATGCGGTTACTAACAACAACATGGCGTACGCGCGAAATTGTGAAGACACAAGAGCCACTTAGTATAGGAACCGGCAGCGTCATAGCTCAAGAGGTTAGTCGCTGGCTTTCCACCGCGGCGGCCCGGGCTCCATCCCGGGTCTGGTCAAGTGAGATTTGTGGTGGACAAAATGGCGCTGGGGCAGGTTTTCCCCGAGTACTTCGGTTTCCCCTGCCAATCTTCATTCCACCAATTGCTCCACAATCACCCTCACATATCATCTGGGGTTGGTACAATAGGCCAGAAGGGGCCGCAGTACAAGGGACTTAGTCCCACCCCACTAGCAATAAAAAAATAGTATAGTATTATAGTATAGGAACCTGACTGGCGTTGTGTATGATAGCAGACATTGAAACAAATATGGTACTTTTATTAAGGAATTCTTTTAATACAATGTGAAGCAACAGCATGGCTACCGTATGATAATTTTCATTTAGCGTTCAGATCGACAGTGATAACTAATGAATCTTTGGAGCTAGGAATAAGAAATTTGTTATAAAGATGCATCAGATGCATCAAAATTTTTATATTATGTACCGAAAATTTAACTTCAGTTTGATAGCATGCGGTAGTGTAGTTGGTTGAGGCACTATGCTACAAGCCGGAAGGTAGCGGGATCGAATCCCGATGAGGTGGAGATTTTCAATTGACTTAAACCTTCCAGCCGCATTGTGGCCCTGGGGTCGACTCAGCCTCTAACGGAAATGAGTACCAGGAATATTCTCAGAATGTTCTTGGGGGTAAAGGGCTGCCGGCGCGTAAGGCTGACAATCTTACCGTCATCTGTGAGCCGATTGTCTAGAAAATGTGGGAACCTCAACATCTCAGAACCCTATGGGCCTCCACGGCCTGTTACAGGGATACCTTTACTTTACTTACTTTGATACTGTGTGTTTCTTTTGTGAAGATTGCGTATTATAGTTAAGAAAGCGAGCGGTGAATTGCCTGAATAAAATGTTATAAACTCCTTTTGTTGTTTAGAATGGCGTGTTATGAACAGACAGAGTCACTAGGAAGGATTTTACATCGACAAATTGTTCAAAATAGAACAAAGTCTAAAGTTGGCTGCAAACTTGTTTCATGCATCAAGAGGCAGAAATATGTGAACGCATAATTGGATAACACAAAGCATGTGTCTTCTCTCGTTGCGCTTATTAAGTTTATGTGTATCTCGAGAAATACGTCATGCATTCTTTCTTTGAAGTCAAAACGTCAAGCCAGGCATGATTGGTTAGGGGTGGGGTGGTTCTTTCTCTTGGTATTCACTACTTGCACAAAAGAAATCAGAAAATATGAACCCACCACGCACCCGAAAATGAAACCAAATCTTTGTCCAGTATTTTGTCTACAATCTCAAATATGATTTTTTTTTCCTTGGCACTACAGCTCCAGTGGGCCTAGCCCTACCTCCATGAACTTCTCCGTCCACTTCGGTTTTTCTCGATCTTACACATTCGGTAGGACTCTTTGGGCGGGTGATCACCTCGTCGCAAGGCCTCTACCTGTACACAAACACAGAAAAGCGCACACAAATATCCATGCCCTAAGTGGGATTCGAACCCACGATCCCGGCTTCCGAGCGAGCGAAGACAGTGTATGCCTTAGACCGCTCGGCTACCGTGACCGGCCAAATATGAATTATCTAATATAATTTGATAGCAGTATCAAAGATAATGAAACAAATCGAAATTTTTATGTCCAAAGAGCAGTTTAAACTCCTGCCCAGTAACTATGAGAGTGTGTTTTCGAAGTTTGGTATGGAAATGCTCTGGGGATCGGGGTACCTCCTGTGATAATATTCAGGAACAAGGGAACGAAGTCTGAGTGTGCAGGTAATCCGCCCCATGACCCTGTTTGTCAGATGACACCCAAGGGAACCATGGATACTCAGCATTCATCAGCTGGGGCCGTATAAACTGAGTGGTCCATGCTTAATTATTTTTGTTGGTGTTGTATCTCATATCGATTACGGGATAGCAGGAAGAGCCCTGAGGTCTGATATCACTACTGCAGGCTGCCTTTCCATCAAAAATACCTTTAGCTCCAACACGTGGACAGATTTGTGTTTGGTATGACTAGAACAGGTCTCTATGGTCTAGTGGTCAGAGTTCCTGCCTACAGATCCAGAGGTCTCCGGTTAGATTCCCGGCGCTACCAGATTTTCTGAAAAGTAGTTGGTCTTGAAGGGGGGTCCACTCAGCTTCGTGAGGATAATTGAGTTTGAAAGGAAAGGTAGCGGTTCCGGTCTAGGAAACCTAAATTATCGGCCGTGGGTATCCGTTGCGCCGACCACACGACACCCTATATCCGCTAAAGTTGGCTCTAACTTCTCGAACAAGCGGCGGTCGCTCGGCCGGTATAGTTCGCTTGCGAACTAAAGCCATGGAGTTTTATGACTAGAACAAGGCAAACATTTACTACTCTATCTAAGACTCTCCGGACCGAAAGTATGCAAATTCAAAATTTATTTCGATCTGGAACGTTTCTATGTAGCCCATTTTATATTCAAATACCCGAACAAAATGTCACAATCTCTGAGCGAAGTATCTCACTGTTTTGTACCGGATCTTGTACTGACCTCGAACAACCTAGGTTGTCTGGGACACAGAAGACTGGCTGTGATTACTCGAATGAGAATTCTCTCTAGCAAGAGTGTGTAGTTGGGAACAGAACTACGGATCGGATGACGAACTGCTTCCTCTTTCTGGCGTTGACAATACCTTCAGTGAATACACTCGTTGAGAAACACAGGCGCTCAGAATTAAGAATAGCGCCAGCAGAATCCAACAATAATCCCGAACTCTGTACATAAACTAGTCCCACGTAATGAAGCTGCTTTGAAATCGAGAACAAAAAGCTATCAGAAAAGGACATTCAGAAGCCGTGAAGATTTCAAAGGAAAAGAGGAAATCCCAGTACAAGAGTCAGTGAAAATAGTATTAGAAGAACCGATACATCGCGCAGTGTTCAAGATCAGCTGTACTCGGAGGCATAGGAGTGCAGTCCTTTCGTAGTGCAGTCAGAAGAAAGTTGGCACGGCGCGTTGTTTTCGACCTGCGTCAGGGCACATACTGCGGGCGCCGTTCCTGATCAATGTGGCATTGACAGCAGGAGATATTATTGTGCCCTGTATGTGAAATATGTTACATCGCTCTTGATGTGATTAGATAACAGGAAGCAGTTTTTCAGAGGTTTGATTTTTATAACAAATATTTTTCAATGTCTGTCGATTGAAAATGTGAATCTTAACGATTTATCTTGTTAATTTCAAGTTATAAACATATAATCTTAATAGTATGCATCGGTTAGTTGCTGGCTTCCCACCGCGGCGGCCCCGGTTCGATCCCGGGTCTGGTCAAGTGGGATTTGTGGTGGACAAAGTGGCGCTGGGGCAGGTTTTCTCCGAGTACTTCGGTTTCCCCTGCAAATCTTCATTCCAACAGTTGCTCTACAATCACCCTCACCTATCATCTGGGGCTGGTACAATAGGCCAGAAATGGCCGCAGTACAAGGGACTTAGTCCCACCCCACTGGCAATAAAAAAAAATAAAAGTATGCAGTCTACACAACATTCTGTATTTAAAAACAAAGTAGACACTATTGTATCAACATTTATTTTATACTGAAGCTACATGTTTCAACTCTTATACTGGGTCATCATCAGGCGTACAATGATACCAGTCTTAACTGTTGAAGAATTAGATGAAAACTGATGAAATTCAGCAACTGAGACTGGTATCATTGTACTCCTGATGATGACCCAGTATAAAAGTCGAAACATGTAGCGTCAATAAGAACAAATATTGATACAATAGTGTCTTCTATGTTTTTAAATGCGGAATGTTGTGTAGATTGCATAATTTTATATACATTTATGTACATTATACAAATAGGGCCGGTCACGGTAGCCGAGCAGTCTAAGGCATTCAATGTGCAATGCTCGGAAGTCGGGATCGTGGGTTCGAATCCCACTCAGGCCATATATGTTTGTGTGCGTTTTTCTGTGTTTCTGTACAGGTAGAGGCCTTGCGACGAGCTGATCACTCGCCCGAGGAGTCCTACCGTATGTCTAAGATCTAGTAAACCGAAGTGAAACGGAGAGTAGGCCTAGGCCCAAATGAGGGCTGTAGCGCCAATGGGGGAAAAAATACAAATATGAACCTTAAGTAATAATGTAAAAGTCCTTGCTCTTGTATTCAAATTTAGAAATCTTCTTCAAAGAGAGACATGGCATCCTCCTGAAAAATATTTTCTTGTGACGATAATGTCATGCATGATATTGTGACCGTATGGTGTTCGCGTGACTAATAATAATGGGTTCTGGGTTTGATGATTGGGTTTATTGGCCCTTCTTTACAATTATAGTCAATTATGACAGCTCACACATTGAACTCCTGCTGAACGACGTCTGTCTCACGAATCTCTGTGAATAACCTCTCATTCCTCTCTCACTCCTCTCTCGCTGATCTCAATCTCTCGAATTCATTAATGCACTGCCTTTTATATCTATTAGGCGACCCGGAATAGAATTCACCATGTCGAACAGTTCCTCTATTCTGTTGTATTGTCACGGTGATGCCTTTGTCGAAATTCGTTGCCGCGGAAACAAGTGTTTACATAGCCTTGCCTAGCAAAAATGACTTCCCCTTCTCTTATTTTTCAGCTTTTAGGCAGTGTTTACCTGGCCGTTGCCTAGCAATTGATAATATTCCGTCACAATATTCTACTGTAGCGAAACATGTCTTTCAGCACGTACCTCGACTTAGCTTTTGCCATATTTAGCGTAATTAGAAGAGCATAGTGGGCTTAATTTTAGGATTATTACTGGAGCAGGACGGTGTAGCGGTTATATTCTTCAATTGTATTAGTGGTACTCGGTTCGAATCTCAACCGATGTGCATACTACCTTTAGTTTTCTTCATTTTTGCCGGATGAATTCCGTGATAATTTTTTTTAAGTATGATGTAACTGCCTCTGTTTTAACACTGCGCATCCTTTGCAATAAAACCAGCTTTATGAATTGCCTAAGGATATATAGATTTGTAACGATGCACAGAACAATGTGCTGTGATATTGAATACTATTTTAATTGGGAGCCCCTGAGAATAGAGGAAACATGAAGTACATAATGACTAATTTTTTCTTCCTGTGGCGCTACAGCCCCAATTTGGGCCTAGGCCTACCTCCATGAAACTCTCCGTTTCACTTCGGTTTTAATAGATCTTACACATACTGTAGGACTCCTTGGGCGAGTGATGAGCTCGTCACAAGGCCTCTACCTATAGACAAACACAGAAAAACGCACACAAACATACATGCCCTGAGTGGGATTCGAACCCACGATCCTGGCTTCCGAGCGAGCGAAGACAGATAATGACTAATTAGTGTATTAAATTTGCGTGTTTCACCAGAATATTTCTTATTAAACCGAACAGTGATATCTGTATTTTCCTTCACTCCCTATGTAAAGATGGAAGCAGATGAAAGAAACGGAGGTAGGCGTCAGCAGATGTGTACAGATTCAGCTGTAAGAAATGTATGATTCCCCGGTTGAAGCGTGTTCCTCTTCCCCCTCTCAACATGCAGAAGGGTGACGGAAAATTGATTACGATTCCGTGAGTAGTCCAGTGCAACCTGCCATTAGGACACTTTGCTGTGGAGACAGGATCTGTTACCCGAAGCAGCCTGGACCACACCTGCGCAGTACGCTTTATATTCGAGGCACGTATCAGACCTCTTGCGCACACTACAAGCTAATTACGTGTGCCACCAGCACGTGCTTCATGGCGTATCGAATTAAGTTCGCTCTCTAGTGTTCCGAAGGATTGCACTCAATCTTCTTCTGTCCGTTGTTCCGGAACCCTGCGTCATTATGTTTGTCTCTCTGTCCTGGACGCGTCACAAATTGACATTAACAAAAATTCCAACAAAGGGTTCCGATGGATTCTGCAGAATCGTACTCGGAAACAAATATGATTGAATCGTTATACCTACCTATTTTTTTATTTTTGTTTCCGTCAACACGATCTATGCATAGATGTGCAATATGATTCTAAATTATTATCGTGGCTTCCATGGCATATAATTTTCATATCGGAAACAATAAAATAAAACTGCTGACGAAATATGAAAATGTAACTCAAAAAGTGTTATTTGGCAACGCTGTTCTCGTCTTATTGATGTCTGCGAGAAAGTATGACGTCATACATCAGAATGGGGCGACTGTTCATGAGAAAGCAATGTGCATACTTTGGGTTTTCGAAACAAACCCCGACAATAATTTAGAATCACCTAATATTCGTTACTAGTAGTTTACATCACGTTTCAGCTTGTCAGCCATCGCCAAGTACTGTTCACGTATATCTAACTTTTCAGCTCTCTCCCCTGAACTGGCCAGTGTATACATATTTTTGTGTATTGGTCATTATATATATATATTAGCGCAATGCCTTTCCAAAAAAAAATTTCTTTTTGATTTTCATGTTTTTCCCACGAAGCTTGACGTCCGTGTATTTCAGATTTTAATAAGCTGATGACAAGTCTAATGAACGGTGGAGAGACTACTCTGCATAGAAGATTTCTATATACATACATCGTTAAACACTAGCCTACGCATAGGATAACTTAACCACAAATTGCTACTGGTCCTTGCGAGGACACTTTTTCTTGGTTTGGGCCCCGTCGCAACTCATGACGCCTTCGCGATATCAAAGAATTCTAATGTTTGCTGTTCCGTCGTTATATATGTTGTCAGACATAATTTACAGTAGTTACTAATAGGATTACAAGATGGCCTTAGTTAACGTCGGTAAAAGATGGGCGTCATGCATTGTCCACCTTTTCTGGAAAGGGTTTATAGCGACAATTCTCGAGAGCAGCGCCGCTTTTTATATATTATTATTCTCTCAAGATTAGTACCTTAATATGAATGTAGCCAACGTTACAAAACTCTTCTTTAAGTTATCGAGTTTAGGAATTTTTAATAAATATATTTTCTTAGGCAATAGTCTTACCCATCCTTGGAAACAGTTTTTGCGTAATTTCATATTCCAAATTAAATAATGACGTTTATAACCGAAACAGTTTGTGGTTTAAATTTCAACATGCTTTATATAGTGCATGAGAAAAAATCTATAGGTCTTAATTACAAAAATGAACGAGTAAATAAATAAATGTCCGTACAGCAATAAACAATATGGCTGATGAGGCACAAACTGTCAAAAAACTTACATTTAACAACATATCACGCCAACGAGCTTTGAATAGAATATTCGTTCCAACTTCATAAAATTATGTTAAGACTTTGAAGTCGGGACAGATCTGTCGTTATATCGACGGGCTATGGACTGGACGGCCAGGGTTCGATTCCAGCTACTGCAAGCTTTTGCTCTTCTCTATAATGTCCAGACCGACTCTGGGACCCATATAACCTTCTGTACAATGGATGCCGGTGGCTCTTTCCCCGGGGTAAAGCTGCAGGGAGGTGAAGCTCACCACTCACCTCCATCTAATGTTGAGGTCAAAAAAGGTGGAGCTGTACCTCCACTTTCCCTTATATCTTCATGGCATAGTGGCTAACTAATTAAAGCACACGGACGTCATCATTTTACCTTCATTTTAAGACTTTGGCAGTTTAAATCTTTGATTCAACATATAAACTGTAGAGTTTCCCTTAATAACTATTTTCCCCTGAACATCGTCATTTTGAGCGAAACGTGTCGGGGTTCCTCCTCCTATTCTCGTTGCTCTCACTTGGAGCGCATGACATCCGTGAAACGCTTCGTTTCACTTCAGGTTTCCTAATCTAAAACAGTCGTAAGAATTCCTTGGGCGGGGGATCAGATCGTCGCCACACGTACACAAAATAAACGCAAACAGACATCCATACCTTGAGTGGGATCCGAACCCACGATCCCAGTGTTCGAACAGGCGAAGACATTTCGTGCCTTACACCACACGGCCACTGTGATCGGCATGCCGGGATATAATAATGTTTAATCACCAAAGGAAAATAAATTAGGTACACACAGATAGTGGCATCACATTTTGTTGCATGGAGTTCGCGTCTAGCTTGGCATAAAGCAAGAGGCGCAATAAACGATCATAGAGAGAACTTTTCCAAGAGGGGAAGATCCTTCATGGGCGAACTTCGGAACTTCGCGTCTTCTTGTGGCGTATAAGCATCATGTTGTATACCTTAAAAGATTCAACTTGAAGACAGACACACGAAATTCATATAGTGCCACGACTTCATGTCCTGAATGCAAAGAACCCGTAAAAAGAACAGACCTAGACTTGCGCAACGTTGAACTGTTGGCCACGGGGTGGCCGAGGGCCGAGGGCCGGGGGCCGGGAGACGGGGGACGGATGGAATGTTTACCCGCATTGTCTTCCCGTGCGTTCCGGGCATTGTTTTGCTTTTGCAATTTTGCCGTTTTCTTGCATTTTCTGTAAACTTTTAAAGTTCAGACATTGCAACTGAATTTTTGTATTAGCGAGATATGCCTGGTATATTAACGTACAGAGCATTCACTCTCCAGAGCGCGATATGCCTGATATATTAACGTACAGAGCATTCAACTCTCCAAAGCGGGATATGCCTGGTATATTAACGTACAGATCATTGAACTCTCCCAAGCGTATTTTTAACTATATATATACCCTGTTTTGTAAGAACCTGGGTGACTCAATCGGCATAGCGACGGTGTTAGATTGTTGGAAGGGACATGGGGTCCTAACGGGCTATGGGCGGTTACCGAACCTCCTATCCAATTGGTACCGAGCGTTCTTTCGCCTGTGGTAAAGCGACCGAGGCGTAATGCTGACAGCTCATTTCCAACTAGTGCCAAGATCAAGAATAGTGGAACTATACCTCCATTCCACCATACATCTTAATTCGTTGTGCTAAATTAATTTAGAACAGGGACGACTTTACCTTTTTGCCTTACTCTCTTGTAATGGCCGCCCCATAGCTCAAGCGGTTAGTCGTTGGCTTCCGACCTCTGCGGCCCGGGTTCAATCCCGGGGTCTGGTCAAGTAGGATTTGTGGTGGACAAAGTGGTGCTCGGGCAGGTTTTTTGAATACTTCGGTTTCCCCTGCCAATCTTCATTCCACGAATTGCTCCACAATCGCTCTCACCTATCATCTGGGGCTGGTACAATAGGTCAGAAGTGGCCGCAGTACAAGGGACTTATTCCCTCCCCACTAGCAATAAAAAATAGTCTCTTCTATCGCTCAAAAACTGTACTGTGCGGAAAGATAGTATTTTGGGGTTTCGTTTTGGGTCGAGAACAAACGGCGGTAACTAAATACTTTGAATTTTGTAACGGAGACGTTGTATTCTTGGAGATAAACTTAGGAATCGGACGTTCTTTATGCATCATCCTGTTGTAAGCTTAATTAAAGTTCCGACAGACATGGAGCGGCCGGCGTAGACATTAAAATCAGAAATGGACCCATAAAAATGAAATGGACCGCTTTACTACCTTAATTTAGTTCGGGTTTATCTCGTTTATAGAATTTTGGAGTCTCTGGCTTCGTCCATTACATTATGTGAAGCAGACAAAGCCAGATATCTTTTGTGGTCGCGAAATGGCAACGAACCGAAATGCAGTACATAATCAGTGTGCTCTTTAACTGACAACTCGATCCTGTAAACCATTTGTATCTTACGGAGTTGAAATGAACTCCTGTTTGAAAACTTTGATGATACAGGTGTACGGTTTATCTGCAGTCCAGGCGCCGTAACGCCAACTGACTTCACGCATAATGATGGAACTGTCACCCACGTATTGCTGACGGACGGTTCATCTTTCAGAGCCTAACTGAAAAGAGAGGGTGGGGTAGTGTTTATGTGATACTGGGGGGGGGAGCTCGCCATGAAGACATAGCGATTCGCAACGCTACTCCTGGCTCGCAGGAAACGTACACATGTACGAGCAAGCGATTGTGGCGTCCACGAGCCTACTGCGAGTCCCTTTGTTTTCGCAGAAAAACCGACAAGGCAGTGGTTCGCCGCTCGTGTTACAGAGCGCGCTCGAAGTACGTTCGCGAGCATGGTTCGAAAGGCGTCCACACTAACACAATGTGGTTACAGTAACCGTTGCGTTACATGCAACAGCTCGCTAGTGTGTACGCGCCCTAAGGTAACATTATAACCGTAGTGCCCTTACGTTTGGCGCCATTTTAGTATTGTAACCGTCTCACTAACACTTCTAGCTCCTCACATTGGTCGTCATTTCTTCTTATAACCGTTCCGCCTTTTATTTTCGCTTTTTACAGAGGCAACATATTTCGACCCTTACACAGGGTCATCATCAGGCGTACAATGGTCCAGTTTCAGCTGTTTATTTTGCAATTAATTATAATCTAATTCTTCAAATAAGGACCCTTATTGTATCTTGAAATTATTTAAATGCATTAATTCGTATATAATGTCTTGATCAAATTTTAAAACTGAAAATCATTAGATAATAGAGTTTAATTTAAGATTAAAGATATAAAGATTGTGTAGACTGCATACTTTATATAGTTTTATATATCTTGTCCATAACACACAGCAGGATGCACACTATTAAGATTGTAAACGAAATGGGTTGCATACTGAGCTCCAAGACGAAAACAAGCCCACCGTGAAAATAATTGCCACAATAGGTTCTTCCGAAGGAAAACTGTAGTTACGGAATTACAGATAAATGTTGAGACGCTTACTCACTTCAGTGTGTTCAGAGTCGCGCTGGTGGTGTATTTCATGCATGTGTCTGCATCCCGTGTCGTAATAAACTGTTAATGGAGTAGGCATGGACTCTAAGCGCACTTACTAATACGTTTCAAGAGCGGGAGATAGAGGTTGGAGTGCAGAGCTTATGTCGTCGGTGTTCAAGGCAAATGTGAGTGAAGTAAGGTCAAAGGTTAGGTAAAGTTTTCCCTGTGGTTAACTAATTAAGCACTACACCATGAAGACGTATACATCCACAATTTTCTAAACCTCGGCACTAGTTGGAGGTGAGTGGTCAGCTTTACGCCCCAGCCGCTGTAACCCCGGGAAGAACCCCAGGTACCCATTGTATAGGAGGTTGGGTGGACCCAAGAGCCGGGCTGGACGACGTGGACTCTACCGGGACTCGAACTCCGACCTCTCGATCCTCCAGTCTGTAGCCAGTCGCCATACCGACTACGCTGTCCCGGCTCATATGTTAGTGAAGTAGAACTTAAAATTATTAGTTTGCATACAGACTTATCATTAAAAATAGAGCGAATTATACAGACTTTTGGAATTCAGTGGCTTCTGCCCAGTCTCCTATACTAAAGCGAGTACAGTTGAAGATGATTTGGAAGATTCGGTTCTACGTACTGAAACCAGTCAGGGGTTTCAGCAGTGAAAATAATGAAGTCAAATTACAAATCATCAGTAACTGACGAACATTAAAATGACTGTATGAGACTGGCTGTTACCAAATATACCCCGAACTATAACAAACTATATGAAGAGATGCGGGGTCAGGCACTGCATTGAATGTCGGATAGGCTGTTCTCCAAAGAAATATTGCATATGCTCTCACTGCATTCTTTTGAAAAAAACATAAAAACTGCGCGGTTTATTAAATTGAATATTTCTCCCAATAATCTACCGGCTTTTATGTTCCTTATGGGGGTCTCTTGTGGAAAGTTATAATAAAGACAAAATTTATATGCGAATCAGCTTATGGTTATGTTTTCCTATATTTTTTTTCTTTGACACTACAGCCCCAGTGGGCCTAGGCCTACCTCCATGAACTCCTCCGTTCACTTCGGTTTTTCTAGATCTTACACATTCGGTAGGACTGCTTGGGCGGGTGATCAGCTCGTCGCAAGGCCTCTACCTGTACACAAACACAGAAAAACGCACACACACAAACTAAACATCCATGCCCTGAGTGGAATTCGAACCCACGATCCCGGTTTCCAAGCGAGCGGAGACAGTACATGCTTTAGACCGCTCGGCTACCGTGACCGGCTCTATAGGTTTTACCTTACGGAAATATGTGTACAGAGACATGCGTTACATTACTAATTATTGTGCTTAACATGACGACACCTTGTAGTGTGTTGTGAGATGAATATTTTGTATGTTGTTTCATATTACTCTCAGTATATTTTCATTGTGTAGAGTGCACAGAATTCATGCCGACATGAAGAACCCAGAATTTCATGGATGTGAAGGCTGTGTCAGTCATGTCGGTGGGTCAAATGCTGTTGTTTGAATTTCTGCATGAAATGTTCACTTGGTTTATGTTTTCATTTAATCCTGGAGTTTCTTAACGGTGTTCAATGTTCAGTTATAACTCTGAATGTGACGTCAATGTGTACAGCCGCGGGGTAGCAGGAAATAAGTTTGAATCTTTTCTCTCTTGACCGTAAAAGATTTCTACTACAGGGCACTCGTTTTTTCTCCCTTTGGAATCGATCCAGCAACAAACAGGGAGGCGGTAGGCTGGTAATGTATGGGCATTCATTCTCTCTCACTCTCTGAGTCCTGGGGCCATACCTGCTGGCCAGCTCTCGTCCTTCCGCATGGATAAAGTTCCAGCACCATGTTTTTAACTTCAATACTTTCTCAATTATATGAATAGCAGATTTATGATTGTACAAGTTGGCAATTTTCAAAATTGCCTTCTCGCCCCTCCGCAAGGGTTACCGTTTATGCCTGCAAGCGATGCTGTTTTTTTTTTTGGACATGACATTATGAATATTAAGTTAGAATGAATTTTAATAAAAGAGGAGGAAGAGTTGCATTGCAAGAGGTAACGAATCGGTGTACATTTAATTTTTAACACAGATTAAAAATCCCTATATATATTTTATGTTGAAAATGTCACGGCCTCTAAAAGTAATAGCATATTCTCAGACGACCAGCTCTGTCAGTTTGAGAGATCTTATCTGTCCCCATCATGTATCATCCCTGAAGGTGGAAGCGGAGATGGTATTCGAAACGTTGGGATTTTGTTCCAAATTGAAATGACCGGTTACCTGGAAAGATCTGAATGAATGAATCTTATTAAGGAAGAAGGAAACAAAGAAAAATGAAAATGAAGGAAATACAAAAAGACAGAAATAAATGAGTAGAAAAGTGAAGGAAGAAAAGGAAAGAAGCGTCCAACATTTCATATTATTTTCAGACTTTCCCTCACTCATTCGTCTTGTTTTTATGTAGCCTTCTGCAAGTAAGAAACTCTTGTTGAAAGATACAGTCAACATTAGAGGAACTGCAATGTTTTTGTGTGTGCGTGTGCATGCATGGGTGTATCCGTCCAAAAAAAAAAACGAGGAAAGGCTAACCCGTGATCTCCAGTGAATAGGTGCGTTCGAGATGTAGGCCTGGATTGAGAGTCGAAATTGGTAGCTGATCCTCTTACTAGCATTTACATATGTTATATTACATTAAGTTACATGAGCCAGGCTAGCTCAGTCGGTGTAGCGACGGGCTACGGTCTGGCCGGCACGGGTTCTATTCCCGGCAGGGGAGAGGGATTTTTCTCTTCTCCATAGCATGCAAACCGACTCTAGGGCACACCCACACTCCTATCCAATATGCACCGGCAGCTGTTTGCCGGGGGGTAAAACGGCCATGGTGAGAAGCTGACCATTCACTTCCATCTAGTACCGACGTCAAGAATAGTAGAGCTATACCTCCAATCTCCATATGTCTCCGTGGCATAGCGCTTAGTTAAGCACAGGGACAACTTTACCTTTTACATAAAAAGGTAAAACTATCCCTGTAACAGGTAGTGGAGGCCCATAAGGTTGTGAGACGTCGACGCTACCACATTTTCTATACAATCGACTCACAGATGGCAGTAAGGTTGTCAGCCTTACGCGCCGGCCGCCCTTTACCCCCCAAGAAGATTCCTGCTACTCATTTCTCTTGGGGGTTGAGACGACCCCAGGGCCATAGTGCGGCTGGAAGGATTCATTCATTCATCAGTAATCTGTCAGACGACAGGTCCACAATCTCTTCCAAAACAGTTCCTCCACTTAATGCGATCTTCTGTTTTTGGAAAGAGACTATCCAGGAAAAGTGATAATGTGGTAGTTTTTCCATTTGCTTTCCACATCGCAGTACAGCAGCCGTTCAAACCACTCTGGTCACGCCTGTTGCTATACGAACTTGAACCATCTCGAGCATCATTTG
>NW_019722432.1:804781-844522 GCF_002891405.2 Cryptotermes secundus | reverse complement strand
ATATATATATATATATATACATACACACACACACACATTACGCCCCTACTTAAAGTAAAATCACAAAAAAAAAAAGAAGTCATTGTATGTAAAACAGGAAGTATGAACCTACTTGTAATTTAATTGTTTCTCATTACCGTCTTACGAGTAAGTACACGTTACGCATTGACTGTGTGAGTGTTTGTTCCCCTTTTGATCGCGGGTAAATAACCGCCTTGTTGCTACGGCGCCTTTTTCAGTGGCGAGTGTTAACATTTGCTTTGCTCCCTTGCCCGTCACTTTGGGCGCTTGCTTGCGTTTGATGTGGACTTTTATTAAATGTCAGGCTTGAAGGCAAAGACTCTTTATTTTGTCACTCTGTCTTCCTCTGTTTCAATGTCAGACTGCATAACCTTCACCTGAAACATTCACCTAGAACAGCAATTAATTCGCTTAAAAGATTCAGTTCCGGCAGTAAATTCAATTCTGGAACAATTTGTGTCACCTTACACGAGAATATGATCTTTTCCAGGGTCTGCCTTGGATCTGTAAATAATAAATGAGCACATGCGGCGCCTCGTGAGGATAATTGAGGAGCTATTTCAAGGAAATAGCGGCTCCGGTCTAGAAACCCGAGATTAACGGCCGTGGGGAACCGCTGCGCTGAGCACCTAACACCCTCTATCCGCTAAAGTTGGCACTAACTTCGCCGACATGCGGCGGTCTCTCGGTCCGTATAGTTCGCTTGCGGACTACATGCCACGGAGTTTGTTTTGATAACGGAGGACAAGAAAGAAAAAAAACAGTTGACACCCACCATTGTAACTGAAGCAGTCTATATCTAGTACACCTTTGCTGGTTATTTATTTACCAAGACATGAAAGATACGTTTGAACGGAAGGATACAATGAATGCTGTACCGGAAGTTAAAGAAGGCTGAAATTTGTGAACTAATAGGAATAAGAGGACGAATAGATGAAGGAAACTCTCCTCAATGTTTGGGATTATGCAAAATAGTTTCTGTTGACGAATTCTGTCTTCTACCCTGAAGATGGAGGCGATACGTTCCTCCGAAACGTCGGTTAACACACTATATACACGGCGCCACATCCCAGAAGACTGCTTTCTTCATAGTCACCGCCGTTAAAACTTCAAATCTTACATCACATAACATTTCAGAAACAGGATATGCCCTTCTCCTCAGGCTAGTCATACCTGTTCAGTTAGGTGCTATGAAAGAGCCAATTCCACTCACTGGACTGGCGAATTGGACTTATTTCGTTTCTGTCCCCCTTGCCCGTAGAATATTGTTTCGTCCTTATGTCAAGCGTACATGGAGAGGCGTTGCTTCTTTGACCTTAAGTGAATGCGTATATCCTTACAACCGGATTCACAGCGGTTTCCTGTGTAGGCTATCCTTCTGTGGACAAGCATCCGTTCTGCCCTCAACTCGCCCAGAGGAAGGTGGGTTGCTTTAAATCACAGCGATAGTTGTCTTATTTGAAGATTCCTATAGCCTCTTAAGCCCTGTCATAAATTCGGTGGGCACCTATTTCGGCAGGTAAGCTGACAGATAAAGTTTTCCCTGAAAAAAGGTAAAAGTAAAAGGTAAAGTTGTCCCCCGCCGGTCACGGTAGCCGAGCGGTCTAAGACATGCACTCTGCTCGCTCGCAAGCCGGGATCGTGGGTTCGAATCCCACTCAGGGCATGGATGTTTGTGTGCGTTTCTCTGTGTTTGTGTACAGGTAGAGGCCTTGCGACGAGCTGATCACCCGCCCAAGGAGTCCTACTATATGTCTAAGATCTAGTAAAACCGAAGTGAAACGGAGAGTTTCATGGAGGTAGGCCTAGGCCCAAATGAGGGCTGTTGTCCCTGTGCTTAACTACGCCATGAAGGTGTACGTATGTATATATCACGTTTTCTTGACCTCGGCAGTGATTGGTGGCGAGTGGTCAGGTGCACGCCCTGTCGCTTTACCCCCAGAGCAAGTCTGGACGACGTGGACAGGAGAAAAATCTTTCCCTTGCCTGCGCTCGAACTACGACCGTTGGGCCGTCCAGCCTTAGGCAGTCGCTATACCGACTGAGCTGTTTCGGCTCTCCTGTCTCGACAGTATGTACGTAATATGTAGGTGCTCGGATATCGGAGTGCTTGCTGTGGTGATTAAACGGCCCGAGCTTGAATCTGACTGATGACTTCCACATAGTACCGAGGGTAAGAATGCATAAAGCTGCTACCTCCATCCCTTCTGTGCTTCTCCATGGCGCGGAGTACAGCTAGTACACACATACTGTATGTGTCTGCTGCGTCCTCACCAATCGTTCCCAGGTAACGGCTTCTAACAGTGGAGATTCTTCACCTTCCGTTCTCAACTCGTTTTCCGCTGCCTCTCAACTGCACAGACCAAGTCTTCTCTTGACAGACTCCCTTAGGACTCTGACGATCTTCCAAAACTCTCTCGTCGATGATATATTAATAAAACTATTGAGTTTTTGTGTACTATTTATCATTGCTCACTCACTCACTCCTGTGTCTGAGCCATTCTTGAGAAGTTCCCAATTCTGCAGCTACTCAAGAACTTCCCAGCAGTCTATCGAACCCAGAGGTTCATTACCGTGTTCACAAGAGTCCTCTACTGGTTCCTATCCTTAGCCAGTCCATCCCATCCCATCCTTTCTCTCTAAGATCCATTTTAATGTTGTCCACCCACCTACGCCTTGGTTTTTTCAAGCGGTCTCTTTCCTTCTGGCTTCCCCACCAATATCCTATATGCATTCCTCTTCTTCCTCATTCGTGCTACATGTCCTACCTACCTCATCCTCCTTGACTTGATCATTCAAATTATACTTGGAGGAGAGTACAAGTTATGAAGCTCATCATTATGCACTTTTCTCCAACCTCCTGTCACTTCATCTCTCTTCGGTCCAAATATTCTCCTCAACACCCTGTAACGGCTGCGTGTATTTGCTTATTAAGAATCTGTTCCTTAGCAGCGGATGTCGTTTCATTGTTTGTTTCAATGTCGTTACCCATTAACGGGTCTACATGCTAGAATATTATTTAGAATAGGTTCAGGCCGAAAAGGGTTAATGATTTTACTTGTTCTGTCTTCTCTCCTTTTGTGTTTTTTTTTCTGTCACATCCCCCCTTTTTATTCCTCTTTCCTTACGGAAAGCAGACTGCATGTTATGAAAATCTCTCAGTTGTGTTGGTGCAGTAGTTGGAGCAGAAATGTCCCGGATTCCACAGTCTGCTCTAGACAGTCCTAGTCACTTCCACTTGCATATAATATAAACAGTGCTTTGCCCGCTGACAGGTCCAGCAGCTAAAGTGGACTGAACTTGTACAGTGCTGCTACCCCAGCTGTGCGGGAGGCTCGCAGTTAAGGGGCCGGCTAGTGACAATTCGTTGCAATAAAAGACAACAGCTGTCTCGGAGCAGGATCTGTATATCATATGTCTGGATGATATAACAAGCAGCTTCTAGTATGAGCTGGATATTTCACCTATAACTGACAATGTCCACATAACCGGCTGCCAAACGAACTACATTAAGCAACTATTTTAACATGAACTATATGACTGTCTGGCTGCTAAGCAAACAATGATCACGCTGACTGGCTAACCAGGACTGAAACCCCATACTGTAGTGTGGTACAGAGCATTCCGAATGGCGTCCTTTGCAAGTTATTAAGCTTACTTTGCGCTGGTTTACAAGATATGATGATCTACGCTGAAGAGTTATTCTGGGATATAACGCCGTGTAGTTCATTGAAAATCAACCGACGTTTCGGAGGAACATGTCACTTGCATCTTCATGGCGGAAGAGTAAACCAAGCAAGTAAACAGCGTGAAAGCAAGTATCACTGTTTGACTTTCAACGGACTACACGGCGTTATACGCTAGAAGAGAGATCTTAATAACTACCGCTATGAGAACCAAAACAATAAACTCCGTGGCCTGTAATCCGCAAGCGAACTATACCGACCGAGCGACTGCCGCTTGTCGGCGAAGTTAGTGCTATCTTTAGTAGATAGAGGGTGTCGCGTGATCAGCGCAACGGATCCCCACGGCCGTTAATTTTGGTTTTCTAGACCGGAGCTGCTATTTCCTTGAAATAGCTCCTCAGTTATCCTCAGGAGGCTGAGTGGACCCCGTTCCAGACCGACAACTTCTCAGAAAATCTGGTAACACCGGGAATCAAACCCGGACCGCTGGATCTGTAGCCAGAACTCTGACCAATAGACCGCAGAGGCGGTCCCCACATCCTGTATATGATTTGCGTTGTGTGTAAGGTACATGGAAACGTTTATTTATCGTGTTCAGCGAAGTAAAATGTTCTGGGTCAGTATAAATGGAAATGAGAATTTCTCGACAACTTTTAGTGGAAGACTTTCATGTCAGTTTTTCTTAAAAGAGTCGTTTATTGGTGTTCGCCCTAAGAGACAGACATGACATCCACGTGAATAATTCCCTTCTTACACTGTAAAGAACGCCTGAGATGTAACTAACTGACAGGCTAAGAAGCTAATTACTAAAGCAAACTAAATTATTACTAACCGACTGGATAAATAAGCAGTGCACTGACGAATCGAGCTACAATCCCGTGACTGAACTACGACTGAGGAAGTAAATTAAGTTCCTAACTGACGAAGTAACTGGCCGACAAAGTAGATTTATGAAAGCTTATACGGAAGCATATACGAGTCTGACAGACCTTGTGTATAGTAAAGCATTGTTCTCGAAGAGGATGGTTCAGATTAGCCAAGGTTGAAAGCTTTGCCATGAAAATTATCTGCTCTGAAGTATGGGTCCACTGGTTAAATAAGAAATTTCTCGTTAGCTCTTCCCTGGCTTGTAGAGCGGGATTTGCTCCCTCCTTTATTTCTTATTCTTCTGGGGGTAGAAGAGGAAGGAGGAAGGGAAATTTTGCAAAGCCATGAAGCGCTCAGCCGTAAATTATTTGGTGGCTGCTGGCTCCAACCGGACCAACTAATAAGTTAGCCAAATGCAATTACCGCGGCCCGTGAATGTATAAATAACAAGTTTTAAGAAGAAAAATTGTACTGACGATGTAAAAAGGCAAGGAAGGAATCTAAACCTTCTCTCTTTAAAAAAAGGGGAAGAAGCTTATTTTTCTTTAGTTTTTACATTACACGGCTGAACAATTAACTAATTAAAAATCCAAGTTACTCGTAACAAAGTTTTCATACATTCTGTACGTACCAAACTCTGTATTCTTTAGCTGTAGCAAATTTTATCATAACCTGAAACAGGAAGGATTTGCATACTAAGCTTCTTGTTGACTTCCACACGAATTCTAGTCACAGGTTTTGAATTAATACCTTCTTGGCCGATATTTGTTTACGTCTCTGTCTTCACAGCGTTTATATCTGTAGTCAAATTGTCCCAGTGCGCATAGAATATAGACATCTCGAAAATATGCAGCTATCAGAACAATTTGTTGCCCTGAAAGCGAATACATGCACAGACTGATTAATTTCGAAGTTAATGCATTCAAGGAATATCCTGGTTTTCTGTGGTGCAAACGCCTTTGAGCCCACGGACTTCGGACAGTTGTGGCAAATCAGCCGAGATGTCGCTGAGAGCCGTTAAGCGATGAACTATCCTTCCGCCATTAATCGCTGTGCATTAACTAACTCCATGGATTTTAGTCCTCAAGCGAACTATATCGACCGAGCGACCGACCCTTGTCGGCGTTGGTAGTGGCAACTTTTGCGGATAGAGGGGGTCGCGTGGTCAGCGCAACGGATTATCACGGCCGTTAATCTCAGTTTTCTAGATCAGAGCCACTCCTTTTCCATCCAAGTAGCTCCTCAGTTGTACTCACGAGGCTGAGTGTACCCCGTTCCAGCCCCACTACTTCTTAGAAAATCTGGTAACGCTGAGAATCGATCCCGGATATCTGGATCTGTAGGCAGGAACTCTGACCACTAGACCACAAAGGTGGCTTCAGACTGCAGGCAGCAGACTGAAAAAATGTTAGCAGTCATGCTTCATGTTCGAGCGTGTTGAGGAGCTATTTCAAGGAAATAGCGGCTCTGGTCTAGAGAACCGAAATTAACGACCATGGTGATTCGTTGCGCGGACCACGCGACACCCTCTAACTAACTTCGCCAACAAGCTGCGGTCGCTCGGCCGGTATAGTTCGCTTGCGGACTACAGGCCACGGAATTTGTTTGCATGAAGTCTAGGGGTGGGGGGAAGAGGATTGCGAAAAAGAAACTAAGCCTGAAATTCATCTAAGTAATATTTCAAAATTAAATGCCTCCGTCATAGAAAAATAGCGTCTTCTTTACAAAGACCATTCGAATAATGTTATTTAAGGAAGTAACTGACTGAGGAGAATATTTGGACCGAAGAGAGATGAAGTGACAGGAGGTTGGAGAAAACTGCATAATGAGGAGCTTCATAACTTGTACTCTTCTCCAAGTATAATTAAAATGATTAGTTCAAGGAGGATTGAATGGCCCGGCATTTAGCACGAATTGGGGAAAAAGGAATGCATATAGGGTATTGGTGGGAAAGCCAGAAGGAAAGAGATCACTGGGAAGAGCAAGGAGTAGGTGGGTGAACAATAGTAAAATGGATCTTTGAGATATAGAATGGGATGATATCGATTAGATTGATAAGGACCGGGGGGGGGGGGTTCTTGTGAACACGGTAATGAACCTTCGGGTTCTATAAAATGCTGGGAAATTCTTCAGTAGCTGCACAATTGGCGGCTTCTCAAGAAGGGCTAAGCTCCATGAGTGATTGGGCGAAGTAATTTCTTTTTATTCTGAGAATCGTACGAAACATGCATTAGGAAGCTGAAGTGTTCCGAATGTCGCAACAATGTAACCGCGGTCGTCATGTGTTAACGCACAGGAAGAACAACCCGGGTCCAACACTACCCATGTTTGATTACGAACTGTCTGTACAGCTCTGCTGGTTGTGTGAGTTACTCAGACCTAACGCTGAACTGAATTCAAATGCCAGAAGAATGGCGGCACCTCTCGTTATCTTNCACTACCCATGTTTGATTACGAACTGTCTGTACAGCTCTGCTGGTTTTGTGAGTTACTCTCAGACATAACGCTGAACTGAATTCAAATGCCAGAAGAATGGCGGCCCCTCTCACCGCTAACACATATGTAATGTAAACAAAAGCCTGCGTTACCAGGTGAAGCAACATTTCCTTACTTGGACAAGAGAAGTTACGTGCGTATCAGTTCGGAACACACGTACCGAATTTCCGGCTTCCCTTCGGCCTCAGAGCCGTACCTCCGTTGGACCCCTCGCCATATCGACACAGCTATCGGCGACAGTCTGTTACGCTATAAACTGGGAACCCCACATTTTAAGAATGCGCTATTTGTGAGTTCACGTGCCTCGTTGGTCTTGTGTCGTGTTTGCCCTTCAATACCTTTATGCGTTTTATTGAATTTAATGAGTACAAAAGAAAAGTGCAGTTCTCGTGTTTATTCCGTTTCCTACCGCGGACCTACTAGAGAACAGCCAACTATATTATGAAAGTTACACAATTTCGGTGAATTCGTATTCCGATTATGTGAACTATTGTTGGATCAAGGTATTGACGTTTATATTTCTGGTCTAGAAAACCGAAATTAATAGCGGTTGGGATTCATTGCGCTGACCTCGCGACACCCTCTATCCGCAAAAGTTGGCACTAACTTCGCCGACAAGCGACGGTCGCTCGGTCGGTATGGTTCGCTTGCGGACTAAAGCCACGGGGTTTATTTTTGTTTTATCGAGATAGATCGTTTTGCATTGCGTTTGCCGACCTCAATTACGCTACATTCCCGTTACTGTATTAACCCGATCTTAACTGGGGAGAAATATTTTCATATACAGCGTGCAAGGCTGACAACCTCACCACCATCTGTGAGCTGATTGTGGGAGCCTCGACGTCTCAGAACCCTGTGGGCCTCCACGGCCCGTTACAGGGATAGCTTTACGTTTCTAACTTATGCAGCAGATGTGTAACATAAACTGTAGACCGTACTAAACTTCACGTTGAGTTTAGCCAAATGCCTGGAGAGAGGCGAAACCCCATTTGGGACTAGAGGTTAACAACAGCGTTTGCTGGCGTCTAGAGCCTGTCGCATACCAAGAGGCGCTGATAAACAGGTACACATCACTGATGGGTTGATGGCTGTCAGGGTAACACTGAAGGTACTCTGCAGGTTTTCTAATATTTTCATCAAAGATTTTAGGTGTCTGTGGGTTTGAACATAGACCTGTGCATGAGAAGTAAGCGTCTAACAGTCTGACCTATAAAACCATCGGAATATGTTGCTCTAAACTTCTATGAAAATGAAAGATTCTAAAGCATTTATATTGGTCCCCAGAACCGATAAAATGAACCCATGATTGCAACTCTGTGCTGTACTATCTATCCATTCCAATCGTAGCATTTACCAATACTCTCTCTGCTTGGCACCTGCTTCCACGCTGGTTTCTTACTTACTTACTTACTCACTCATGCAGCTGAGCCCTTCTTGAGAACCCGCCAATTCTGCAGCTACTCAAGAATTTCCCAGCAT
Source organism: Cryptotermes secundus (assembly GCF_002891405.2). Taxonomy (NCBI): domain Eukaryota; kingdom Metazoa; phylum Arthropoda; class Insecta; order Blattodea; family Kalotermitidae; genus Cryptotermes; species Cryptotermes secundus. Next base: position 835,973 of record NW_019722432.1, on the reverse strand, counting down.
TTTATGGAACCCGAAGGTTCATTACCGTGTTCACAAGAGCCCTCCACTTGTCCGTATCCTGAGCCAGATCTGTCCAATCCATCCCATCCCATCCTATATCTCTTAAGATCCATTCTAATATTGTCCACCTACCTACGTCTTGGTCGTCCCTGTGGTACCACCATGGTTTCTTTCATTGCTTATTATTCCACACTGAAGATGGAGGAGACATATCCCTCTGAAACATCGGTTGACTTTCAACAGACTACACGATGTTATATCCCACCATTGTGAGAACCTCAAATCCTGTAATATTCTGTCGGTTTATTGAATCTATGATGAAGCTGTGGGCTTGAACTGTAGCAAAGTGTTAAGATTATTATAGTACTCATACAGTGTCTCTGTCAATGCACGGATTATTTCGTATCAAATTCGTTGCAAGGTAATATTTACGTAACTCTCAGTAATTTCTGGGATCTTGATGACGACGTTTGATGAACTGAATTACGCCATATGTTACCCCATTAGAAATATTTATTGAGCAGCTGTTCTTATGACGTATTGTTGCACGCGAGACAACATTTAGCAGTTGTCAGCCATTTGTTGAACTTTTCGAAGAAATTTGGTGTATTTAGACTGGGAAAATGCTTATTAGGAATGTCCGTTAAGTAGCTTTTCTTTTCATCCATTCATCTGTAATCTGTCAAGACGGTAGGTCCACGGTCTCTTCCAAAACAGTTCCTGATGCGATCTAGAGCTTTCTCCTTCAAATGAAAATATCCTCTTCTGTCCCCAAGGTCATCCAGCATCTTCTTACGTCTTCTTCCTCGTCTTCTGGTGTTATTCGACGTAAGTGCAACATTTACTCGATTTTCAGCATTTATTGAATTGAAGATATTTTGACGTATAGTATGACGTTATATTAATAGAAATATTTGTAGAACAGCTGTTTGATGCGGGTATAATTCTGTGTGTGGTGAAAACAGTGGACACTCGAACTTCGAACGGTTTGATGTTCGAACAACTTGAAACTCGAACAAAAAATTCTAGGAAAATCCGGTGTTGAATCTCGAACAAATCTCGAAAATCGAGCAAAGAATCACGTTGTAATGTTGATGAACCACAACTCTCAACTAGTGTATTCCAGTTGAAAGATGTGCAATTCACCTTCCAGTGAACAGTAATATCCCTCCTACTGCTATTATTGATTGATTATTGTACAATATTTTTATGCATGTACTATTATAAATAAATGCATCCAATTATTTAAATTAAATATACCTGTTTTATCGTTATTTACCAATATGTTCTTTTGAAATTGGCACTTAATGTTTTATATTGGGTAAATTTGGAGGGGAGGGGGTCTGGAACGGATTAATTCAATTTACATTATTTCAAATGCGGAAATTTAACTCGAAAGTCGAACAACTTGGAAGTCGAACCGTCTCCTGGAGCGGATTGTCTTCGAAGTTCGAGGTTCCACTGTATTTACCAAATTATCTACCGTTGCTGCATCTGATGAAGAAGTTTGACATGTTGGAGAACTCAATTACACCTCACTAAAGGTTCGGCCACACAGAGCGCTACGCTATGTTGGCTACGTAGGCTACGTACTCTGGGTACACTCTGCGACGCCGCTAACATAGGGGACATAGCGTACGTAGTGTACGGAAGTCTGTGTGGCCAGTCACATTGGCAATAAAGGGAGATATTTTTCTGTTCGTATAGCGAACATAGCGTACGTAGCGTGCCTCGCGTACGTAGCGCTCTGTGTGGCCGAACCTTTACTGTTAGACGTACTTGTGCAACAAATGTATATATACGCATGTTATTCTACGTCAAATCTTTTTACAAAACCTTCATTGAATGTTATAATAAGCTGTAGCTTGCAGTCCTACCATATAAGGATGGGAGGTGGATGGAATTGGCCCAGGATCGTGCCCGGTGCAAGGCTGTGGCATTAGCCGTGTTGAATCCTCGGCTCATCTTCATGATTGCTGACCTGGCACAATAACGTCAAATAGATATGGCAGGTTACTGCTATAAAGACCAATATAATCACAGCGTTGATGGACAGAACACATCAGTGACCTCGTCTGTTTTTTCACCGGCTTACGAAAGAAAATGTGAGGCAAATATGTTTGGAACTATGGATTATAGTCGAGACCTCAATTCGGGCGCCGCTGTCGGAGATTAACAGCGTAACGGAGACGAAATCGATAGCGCAGAGGTGCAGAATTAATGTAGCACAATTGCCTTTTAACATGCTTTTGTTTTGTCTACAATTTTTAATGAAAGTATTTGTCTCTACCTGTCCCAATCTAATATAAATAAATGCAAAATTATACGCTCCAACTTGGGTTACCCTACGGATCTCAGTCTCACTATTGTCACTCGCGATGGTTTCCTGTCTCTCTTTCTTTGTCTTTCTCTGTCTCCGCTGTGATACTCCCAGAATACTGTATTCTCTTGCTCAGGATTGCGAGTTTTAAATTAAGCTTTATTATTTAAAACTGAGAATTGAAGCTGTCTCTCTATGCCTCTCTCTTTGAGGGAGTAACGTGGATTGAAAATGTTTGAGGACAGGTTTTCGATTAAAATAGTTTATGGAAGGAAAAGGAGTAAGAAAGTACGAAAGACGTACATAATTAGTTACTTCATTATTTGTTCTTTGTACGCGGTGGCGCAGTTGGTTGAGGCACTATGCTACAAACCGGAAGATCGCGGGATTGAATCTCGATGAGGTGGATGTTTTTCAATTTACTAATCCTTCCAGCCGCACTGTGGCCCTGCGGTCGACTTAGCCTCTAACATAAATGGGAACCAGAGGATATTCTTGGGGGTAAAGGGCGGCCGGCGCGTAGGGCTGACAACCTTACCGCCATCTATGAGCCGACTCTCTGGAAAATGTGGGAGCCTCAACGTCTCACAACCCTATGGGCCTCCACGGACTGTTACAGGGATACCTTTACTTTACTTACTTACTTGGAGTTCTTACGCACTATTAAATGACTAAGGATGAGGTGCGACGCGTGTGACATCTGTCTGAAGGAAGACGTGACTTGGGGAACCAATGTATAGATGGAACGTAATATTTAAACTGGTCTTATAGAAATAAAGTCTGAACATATGAATTGGGTTATATTAAATCGGGACTTTTTTAATCACAGTCATGGGACTTAGGATTGAATAACTTGGAATTTCGTGACCAACTGAATAACAGCTATTTAGGCAACAAACTGTGGATAGATTTAGTATAAACGTTTGCGTCTTACCAGGTAGTGTATGATGGAAAATGGACTTAACAGATTCTCGACAGGAGGTTAATGTGATTAATGAACAGCAGGGAGGTGATGTCTGGCTAGCATATCTGTTAATTTCGACATAGTTTGGTATACATCGTCAGATGTAAAATTTATCGGGCGGAATTCTGTTTGCTGTAACTTCTACTTCGTATCAAGTCGAATCGAACGCCACAAAATTTCTCGGTACAGAAAAATAGAAATGTTAACGAATACGTAATTACGTATGAACGGCATAGACAGAATAACTTAATTCGCAACTGCGGAAAAGGAGAAAAGCAGGACTAAAGAAGGAATTGAAAGTTAAGGAATGAAAAGACGGGGAGAGAAAGGCGAGATAAGAAGAGAAAAAGTACTCATATGAAGATAGAAGGAAGGGAAAGATAGAAAGACAAAAAGCGATAACAGAGTGAAAGCCAGGTAAAGAAGAAAGAGAATAATACGAATATAAGAAAAGAAAATAAGAAGAAAGTGAAAAAGAGAAACAGAAATGAGAAACACTTGAATGAAGACCAGGTTCTGTGCTTCAGTTACTCTGTGTACTTTTGATATCACGTTTTCTTTATGATTTTGGCTCTCAGACTATGAGAAGTTAAGCATCCTGCCGTGTGGAGATCCTCTGGTTGATCCTGTGCGGCCGAGTGATGAGGCTGTGAGCATGTCTATGTATGTATGTATCGGCAGGAGAAGGCGGGAAAGAGACAGGATGGAATTCATTGCTTATGCCAACAAATTGCTTCATCTCTGACCCTTCCCTCTTCGGGCTACAAAGAGCTTAGTCTAATGCATCAACCCCCTTGTTCTCTCCCCTGTTGACTTATGTGTCCAGGGCCCAGCTACCAGCAAGTGGAAAGGGAAGTGGGGGGGAGGGTGTAGTGGTATTCATGAGCAGGGAGACCCATCCCTGCCGTGCTCCACCTCGCCCGGGCACACCAGTGCACTTCCACCCCTCCCTAACATTTGATTTTGTGACTTTCTCGGGCCATTTTGGGAGGGCCCTTCTCACAATGCCAAGAAGTCAGCACCTACGGGCATTACAAGATTTAGGTGCAAAGGGATTGGATTTACACGTAAAGCCACTGACTCCTTGGTGCATGGTCTTCTTTGAAGAGTTCACACTTACCCAGCTCTTCAAGGAACTGCATGCTTTTATGTGACTCGAAGCTTCATCAACGAGCACACAAAAGCCTGCCATTGGACACTTATAGGAAAGATGAGTTTCCCCCTTAGTATATATGATAAAAATGCCGTGGTTTTTCTGTTGCTTAGGCCATGCCGAATGTATCTCCAACACGGAGGCTTATTGTAACATTTTGACTATTTGCGTCGAAGCCTTGTCAGTTCATTTGAGGAACACCCGTTGTCACCTCTCCTCGGATGATTATTCAGTGTCTTTGCAGTTCCTCTATATCTGAAGAGCGTCTTTGTCAGCCGCAACCTGAGGACACGCCATGTTGTGATGACATCGAACGCATTTAGAGCCACTGAAATTCTTCTCCGTCTGAAACCGCTTAGTTGATGTTCTTCTCTCTTATGTTTTGGAGCTGTTATAGAGATTTCTTCGACCCCCTCTGTGGTCTAGTGGTCAGAGTTCCTGGCTACAGATCCCGAGGCCCGGGTTCAATTCCCGGCGCTCCCAGATTTTCTGAGAAACAGTGGGTCTGGAACGGGGTCCGCTCAGCTTCGTGAGGATTACTGAGGTGCTGTTTAAAGGAATTAGCGGCTCCGGTCTATAAAACCGAAATTAACGGCCATGGAGATTCGTTGCCCTGACCACGCGACACCCTCTATCCGCTAAAGTTGGCACTAACTTCGCCGACAAGCGGCGGGCGCTCGCTCGGTATAATTCGCTTGCGGACTAAAACCACGGAGTTTGTTTTGTTTTATAAAGATTTCTTCAATTTTTATGGCTTGGATATTTTCGTCACTCCATGCCGCTCTGCTCATGTCATCAATATGCTCACATAACTGTTTCCCCTTCCGTTTTGGTCTACTTCCTTCCTCACTCGTTATTCTTTCCCAACGAACAGGTTGGAATAGCGGTAACGTTCTCGACTTGTATTCGTGCTTATCCTGTACAAATTTCCGCCAGGTTTCCAACTGTCCTGAGTGTCTCAGAATTCCGGGCTAGGTCCATTGAAGTAGGCCATCACTCATCAAAATATCACCCAATGGTTCTTTACATTTTGTGAATGAATAAAATTACTTACGCTTAAGAAAGAAGTGAAGCTATCCCTGTAACAGACCGTGATGGCCCATAGGGTTGTAAAAAGTCGAGGATTCCGAATTTTCTAGATAGTCGGCTCACAGATGGAGGTGAGGTTGCCAGCATTACGCGCCAGCTTCCCTTCAACCCCAGGAAGATTCCTGGTACTAATTTCTGTTAGAGACTGGGTCGACCCCCGGTACCGGGCCCTCCTCTTATAAAAAAAATTACCGGGCCGCGGTCTTACAAAGTTTGAGAATCACTGGATTAAGTGAAGGTAAATTTGTCCCTATGCGTAACTAATTAAGCACTACACCATGAAGGCGCATGGAGGAGTGGACGTATAGATCCATATTTTCTTGACCTCAGCACTAGCTTGATGTGAGTGGTCAGCCTCACGCCCCGGCCGCATTACCTCCGGGAAAGAGCCCCAGGTACCCTTTGGATAGGAGGTTGTGTGGATCCCAGAGCCTGTCTGGAGGACGTGGAGAAGGGAAAATTCCTGATCCTACCCGTACTCAAAGTCCGACCCCTCGATCATCCAGCCCGTTTCCAGTCGCTATAGCGATTATGCTATCCCAGCTTTAAATGGTTAATAGTGTTACTTTAATGAATTTTGATAAGCTTACAAAAAATGTTTCACTGTGTTGGAATAAGTCAAAGCTCTTCATAATTTTAAAATTTTATAATTCATTTTACAGGATTTTCGATCCTAATCACTGCATAATAAGCCCATCAGGTATGCGAGTAGCAGTAAATTGCCATCCTCCATGTAAGATATTTTATATTTTATATGCCTGGCCCCTGATTCATTTATTTCATTATGCTAATAGGTATGTAGATCTGTATAAATTTCCGTGTGACGTTCATGCCCCTGGGAAACATCCAATCTCTCTGTTCATTAACCTGTTGTTATTACTGCTGTTAGTGTGACGCATCGTCATTCATATAGATGTCAGAGTTCTAGGTGATGGGTAGTTGGTAAATATACAGCTTTTGATTCGGATATTTATTTTATTAGAAAATAACATAACCTTAGAATATTGCTAGTTCATTATAATAATTTATAGAGCATTGTAACTTATCTCCTTACGGCAAGTTATTATTAGAATTGTTGTTAATGGTTAAGTCGACCTGAGGGCCATAGTGCGGTTTGAACGATTAAATCAATTGAAGAATGCAACGAGCACATCGGGATTCGTACCCGTGACCTTCCAGTTTGTAGCATAGTGCCTCAACCTACTACTCTTTAAAAATGAGAAAACGAAGACATCGAAAATATGTGTAAATTTAATATGCGAGTATCATAAGTGTTTGGCAACAAACTGCTCAATAAAGAAATAGGAAATTCAGGATCCTGCGTACCGAGGAACTTCGTGCTGTAGCAGCGACTCCAGGAGCTGTGCTTGTGTCTTGGATGAAGTAAACAAGAAGTGCGAAGCACGTCCTTTCTTTGCTGAATGCGACATATCGGAAAACTCATATTTATTTAATAACAATGTCAGTAGTTGAGACTGTAGAGTGTCAGTGCTATGATTTGTCAGTAGTTGAGGCTGTAGAGTGTCGGTGCTATGGTTTGTTAGTAGTTGAGAGTGTAGAGTGTCAGTGCTATGATTTGTCAGTAGTTGAGACTGTAGAGTGTCGGTGCTGTGGTTTGTTAGTAGTTGAGACTGTAGAGTGTCGGTGCTGTGGTTTGTTAGTAGTTGAGACTGTAGAGTGTCAGTGCTATGATTTGTCAGTAGTTGAGACTGTATAGTATCAGTGCTATGGTTTGTTAGTAGCTGAGACTGTAGAGTGTCAGTGCTATGGTCTGTTAGTAGTTGAGACTGTAGAATGTCAGTGCTATGGTCTGTTAGACTGTAGAGTGTCAGTGCTATGGTTTGTTAGTAGTTGAGACTGTAGAGTGTCAGTGCTATGGTTTGTCAGTAGTTGAGACTCAATAGTGTCAGTGCTATGATTGTCAGTAGTTAAGAATGTAGAATGTCAGTGCTATGATTTGTCAGTAGTTCAGACTGTAGAGTGTCATTGCTGTTATTTATCAGTAGTTTAGACTGTAGAATGTCAGTGCTATGGTTTGTCAGTAGTTCAGTCAGACTGTAGAGTGTCAGTGCTATGGTTTGTCAGTAGTTCAGATTGTAGAGTGTCAGTGGCATTATTTTTCAATAGTTCAGTCAGACTGTAGAGTGTCATTGCTATGAGTTATCAGTAGTTTAGACTGTAGAATGTCAGTGCTATGGTTTATCAGTAGTTCAGACTGTAGAATGTCAGTGCTTTGATTTGTCAGTAGTTGAGTCAGACTGTAGAGTGTCAGTGCTATGATTTGTGAATAATTAATTACAAGGTTGCAGAAGGAAGTAAGCGTGTACTAATTTTAGGTACTCTGTCAGCATTTGCCTCGAAATAATGAGAAAAATCGTAACAAACCATATTCATGATAGATGGTCTTCGAGTCTCCGAATGCGAAAAAGCAGTTACCCATTGGAGTACGAGGTCCAGTAGACAGAGAGGCATATTAAAAGTTACTACTGAGACGGATTTAATGGAACTAAATTGTGAGGTTGGGAAGTGTGTAGCCGCTTCTAGTTCGCTTCCGGCGACAGACTCTGGTGTTAATGGTGTTGAGTTTTCGGTCTCTGTTACCAAGGAGTTTGTTCCTTGTTGGCTGTAGTACGCTCGTCATACGCAAGCCTGACCCATTTCTACAGCACCGGATGCGATCTTTTTACGTTCGTGTAAAAGGAATTGAATTGTATTGAACGTACTGTATGTAGAAGTGTGTAACACGGTTTTTGTGCCGGATGATTATGAAAGAATAAGAAATAATGCTGTGTCCATTTTATAATTATCATATCCGGCAAACTATACGGCATACAGTAGATAAAATTCAATTTATAAAACCAGGAATGAAATAAATTAAACGTGGGTTTAAATGTTCACCCTTAACGTCCATAGTGTCCTTTGCTTAAAAATCGAATTACTTCTGACAGATGTAGTCTGGAGGAACCAAATTTGAGGTTATCGTTATTTAAGTATGGTATTAAATTTTTGTTTTAGTTTGTATAATGAGCCGGTATATCTCAGTCGGTATAGTATCTCGCTACGACTAGACGAGCGAGAGGTCGGAGTTCGAGTCCCAGTAGTTTGAAGAATTCTCTATTCTTCACGTCGTCCAGGCTGGCTCTGGGGCTCACACAGACTCCTATCCAATGGGCACCGGTGGCTCTCTCCTCGGTGGTAAAACGGCCGGGGCATGAAGCTGAACACTCCTCGAGCTAGGACAGAAGTCAAGAAAAGTGGATCTATACATCCACTCACCCAAACGCTTTCATGTCATAGTGCTTAATTAGTTAAGCATAGGGACAACTTGGCCGCGCCATAGCTCAAGCGGTTAGTTGCTGGCTTCCTACCGTGGCGGCCCGAGTTCGATCACGGCGTCTGGTCAAGTGGGATTTGTGGTGGACAAAGTGGCGCTGGTGCGGGTTTTCTCCTAGTACGTCGGTTTCCCCTGCTAGTCTTCATTCCACCAAATTCTCCATCATCATCATCATCATAATCACCCGGGGCAGGCTACAATAGACGAATCAGTGGCCGCCGTGCCGAGTGGGCCCAGTTGGACTCAACCCCCCACTAAGCGAATAGGGAAAATTTAACCTTTTACCTTTGTATAATATTTTTGCAGTTGGCAGTAATAGTTATGCTTCAACTAACTTTAAACTGTTGAGCCATTAACCAACAATGAGGAGGGCTATAGCAGTGGAACCTACAACCTTCTATTTAAATAGGAGAGCCACAATATCCTGTGCAGAATAGCTGGCTTATCATCGTCTCCTTAAATCAGAGGTTCTAATTTCAAAATTGTGTACTATTTTATTATGTTTAGATCGCGCATCTCCGTTATTCTGTTTAGAGTGACTAATCCATAATCGCTGTTTAAATAACAATTCTACCATCGCCTGTTTAAAATATCAGGCATATGACCATCTGTTTAATTCACAATCTCCTGGTGAGAGCTGGCTGGTGATCGTCCGTTTATATTGTCACGTGTAGGAGGTGCAGCTTTACCAAAATAACGGGTACTAGATCGGATGATTGGATTTTATTACCACTTCGATTACAAGTTCTCTTAATCACACTTAATACAGCACTATCGCTGATTTACACAGTTTGCAGTTCACTGTTGCACACGCACTAGGATTCTCAGTTTTCATTAGTCGTCTCCTAGCAACGGATCTCAACACAGAAACTAGCACTTCAGATCACTATGAAATCTTCTTGCCATTTCTTGTTCAATCACCCTGGAACCTCGGAACCTACTAAAATTTTTTTACTGTTGTCTACACTGCACTTTGCACTTTGCACTAATATAAACTACAAAAGGTCTTCGTTATATAGGCTCCGCACGGACAACACAGAAAACAAGTCACGTGATTCCTAGCCAGTGAGTTCATTGTCGTGCTGATTGTTGCCTAGCAACGAGCTACAACATTCGTCCACTGATATACATCTTCACTGTTGCACGTTGGAACGTGTTTACCGAGCCGTTGCCTAGAAACACTTTGCTCAAATCCGTTACAATATTACAGGTCCGCAACCGTCTGGCTAGAATAACGCATTAAACAATAATCTTCTGTCTACAATACCAGACTGTGATCATTTGTTTTTAGACCTACAACCTATCTTTTTATAATAGGAGAACTCTGATCTCTCCTTTCAATAAGAATCAACAGTCTTGCGTTTAAAATACCAAATTGTGATTGTCTCTCTTTAAGTCGAGGATCTGTAGCATTCTGTATAGATTAGGAGATTTATGGTCTGTTGAATTCATAAACTAGTCATCTCCTGATCAGAATAGCAGACCACAGACCATCTGTAAGATCACAGATCAACAGCCCCTTGTTTAAGATATCAGCCACGTGATCCCCAGTTTAAATCACAGGGTAAAAATCTGTTTAGAATATCTGATCTCTGATCGTCTGTTTAGAAAAGCTTATAGAGTAAAGTAAAAAAGTAAGTAAGGATATCCCTGTAACAGGCCGTGTAGTCCCATAGGTTTGTGAGATGTTGAGGTTCCCACATTTTCTAGACAATCGACTCATAGATGGCTGTAAGGTTGTCAGCCCTACGCGCCAGCCGCCCTTTAACCCCAAGAATATTCCAAGAATATTCCTGGTACTCATTTCTGCTAGAGGCTGAGTCGACCCCACGGCCATAGTGCCGCTGGAAGGATTAGGTAAATTGAAAAAAAAAATACAATGACCTCATCGGGATTCGATCCCGCGGCCTTCCGGCTTGTAGCATATTGCCTCAACCAACTACGCTACCAATGTTTGTTTAAATAACGCGCGTGATCTTATGTTCGGAATATCGAACTTAACGCTTATTTACATCAGTTATCTAGAAAGTTCTATGTGCATGTGTTCTTAGTAAGTTGGTAAAATATCCCGGAACACAGCCGCTGCTGTACACTGGACACCGTACGTGGCAACACAGTATACAGCAGTTAACGAAATACTTAAAGATACCTCTTAAGTTAATACTTCTTATAATTAGACGTGAATTATTCTATTGTCTCCGTTTTCTTGTTTTCAGATTGACCCCAAAGTTGCCTTCCCTAGGAGAGCCCATCCAAAGGTAAGCAGAATTTATGTTGTCGTTACTAACAGTTTTATGGGAATTTATGGCATTATTACCAGCATATGAAGCAATTCCCCGCCCTAGGGCCATTTTCACTGCGTGCAGTTGGCCTGCGTGAATGGTCTTGCAAGCTCTTTTGATTTGTACCTTATGTAACCTATGTATTATATAAATTAAGAAAGAAACTATTATGGGACGTACTGCGTTAGACCCGAGGATTCGTTCCGGTGAGAACAAGAGTACAGTACCCTTTAGCATTCTAGAAATATGCGGTCTAGCTTCTCCCATGATCCAGCTAACCCCAGAAAGGCATGATAAAGTGGTATCAGTTCTGTGCAGTTAAGCTCACAGAACCTCCCAGTGGTCAGAGTTTCTGACTACAGATCCAGAGATCCCGGGTTTGATTCCAGGCGCTACAAGATTTTCTGAAATTTACCTCCTAATCATACGAATACAGACGTATTACCTTTCTTTCCATGTGTCATCTCCAGCTGTTCCTGTTATTCGTAATGGAATTGTTTAAATTAAATACGTTTAAACCTTTATAATTCTTGTATTTACAATTTAGTGTTTCAGTGTACCTATAGCCAGCCACAGCTTTTCTGAAATTAATTTCTGAAGTTTCTGTTTTTTTAATATCGCCATAGTTTACTGAAACAAAACCATTAACACTCAGGAATTCCTTTTGAATCACCCCAGAATTTGAAACCGTGTCCGTCTGCTTAGGGCTAGAACCAGTGACGCGGTATTCCTGCCTCCAAAGAGGATGCTGAAATGTGTATCTGTACATCTTTCAGGCGCACACCTTGATGGGCTCCTCATTGTTTTGTGTATACGCTCTTAGCTTCAGGAGGAAATGAAAAGAAAATGTTGCAGCACTTGAGTTAGAGCATGAAAGAGAACATAAAGCGACTATACCTGTGCTTGTTGCAAGAAGATGGAAAGTACTGGAGATAAATTAGAAAATTTAAAGAGGTGCTATGTTTCCTGGTGTCAAGTTACAGCATTGGTCCTTCGACGACAGGGGTGGAGAGACATTCTGATGCATGGTCTACATTTATTGCTAAAAGGGTACTTTTCGTACCATTCCTATGCGATATATTGATAGGGTAGGCATGTGAGAGACAAACTAATAAGGTTCCTGAAACTGAAACGAGTGAAACGTCAGAGTATTTAGAGGTGAATGAATTGTGGGATTTCACGCCGTTTAGTTCAGTTTTTAACATTTTCCCTTTGAAACTTTAGCGGGCTTCACGCTAACAATCAATCTCCGTGGCTTTAGTCCGCAAGCGAACTATACCGACCGAGGCACCGCCGCTTGTCGGTGAAGTTAGTGCCAACTATAGCGGATAGAGGGTGTCGCGTGGTCAGCGCAACGAATCCCCGTGGCCGATAATTTCGGTTTTCTAGACCGGAGCCGCTTTTTCCTTGAAGCAGCTCCACAATTATCATCACGAGGCTGAGTGGACCCCGTTCCAGACCCACTGCTTCTCAGAAAAAATCTGGTAGCGCCGGAAATTGAACCCGGACCTCTGGATCTGTAGCCAGGAACTCTGACCACTAGACCACCTAACAATGATAAGAGACATAAACCACTGGGGCCCTTGTGATATATCTTCTCCACTTACTCCATCCTTCTTACATCTAAATGTTTTAAAGCTTTATATTCAAATACTTAGCTTTTTGTCCTTTCATCAAGTATGAGAGACCGCGTTGCAAGACCTTTAAAAGCACTTAGTAACTTAAATGTTTGCATTTGTGATTTGTATGTCTTTTTATATTTTGTAAAGTATGTTCGGTAATAGACGTGAATGAAACCCGTTTATATGGCAGCAGCAACCCCGAAGACGCGTAAAGATGAGCCTCTAATGTAGAATGGATCTTGTAGATATATAGCTTGTCCCAATTGCAAATTTTAATACAAGACATAAATGTAAGTGAAGAGGGAAGTTTTGGCCTAAGTGATTGGCATCCCTGCGGTGATCTTGGTGGCTAGAGACCTCTATGGTTCGGAACGTGAGTGATGTGGAACCATTAAATATTTACACACCAACTCGTCCTTCTTCTGCCCTCAATTATTAATTCCTCAATTACCGGTTTATTCAGCCAGGCAAGATGCGTCCCTGTTGCACAGAACTGAATGAAAAGAAAACGAGATGAAGGAGCGCTTTGATGTGCGAAAAGAAGGCACACCGATAATACGAATAGTCCTGCTCGTTCCCTAAGTAAATATACCGCCACTAGGACAGTAATATCCCTTANTTCGCTAGGCACTCCAGTCAAATGATGGAATAATGCAGTAATTATAGCAATGGATCCTTTACTCGTGACGCCTTTCAGTTTACCATCTCTAATGAACTTACTCTTCGACGCTATTAAACATTTATATTTGATAACATGTCGCTAAGAAGCCAAAGAATCAGGCAGTCTGCACAATATCAACGTCAAGCCTTGTCTAAGATTATTAAACCTTAATGAGGTTTCTTGTATCATGAAAAAGGTAAAGTTGTCACTGTGCTTAACTAATTAAGCACTACAACATGAAGCCGTATGGGGGAGTGAATGTATAGATCCATATTTTTTTTTAACTCGGCAGTGCTTGGAGGTGACTGGTCAGCTTCACGCCTCTACCGCTTTACCCCGGTACCCATTGGATAGCAGGATAGGTGGACTCCAGACCCGGTATGGACTACGTACAGAAGAGGAAGTTCTTTACCCTACCGAGGCTCTACCTCCAGTTATCCCGCCTCCTTCCTTGTTTAATAGCGCTGCATGATTTCATGTTCTGACCACTGGAACAAAATTATATTCACAGGCTAACCAGTTCCAACCGTATATAAAACGCTTGCGTTTCAAGTCAGCAACGAAGGAAGCAGGCGGTGGTAACGCTAAACGGCCTTGGGAGCTACACTGAATTGTTATTGTAATGTCCACCTTTGCCTTAAGATTTTCTTTTGGTGGCAGCATACTTCAGACAGTATAGCGACGGACTGGACGACCGGGCTTTGATTCCCAGGAAGGGCAAAAGATTTTATCCTCCACAGCTTCCAAACCGACTCTGAGGCCTACCCAGTTTCCTATCAAATGGGTACCAGGGGTTCTTTCCCCAGGGGTACAGCGGGCGGAGTGTGAAGCCGACGACTCACCTTCATGTCAAGATAGGTGAGCTATACCTCCATTCCACCATACGTATTCACGGAATGATGCTTAATTAATTAAGCAAAGGGACAACCTTACTTCTAGATAACATCGCTTAGTACTTTTATTACATCGTGTTTAGTCTTTCCATAACTTTTCACAGCGTGACATCTTGAGTTCGAAGTGTCCTTCAAGTGCTATGATGTGTAAGATGTATGACCAGGCAGGATGTTTATACCTTCAACAAATTGCCTTTAAAATTTCAACTGGATTTGTGGTAGTCGTTCTGCATATTGTCATTAATATGTCAGTATTGTTGCCGTCTCCAGGTTCATTGGAACATATGTAATACCATTCCTTAGCTTTAAAAAAATATTATTTGGTGAAATACCATTAAATTTTAAGCTGCGTGGACGTGGGAAAGTCATGTGGGTGCTGGGAGCAGAAGCAGAGCACATAAATGGGTATATACGTATTAATTTATTTATTTATTATGGTTCATTTAGTCCCTTTGTCACTAGTTCTGGCCATATAGCGTGGGATAATAGAGTGGTATGTGAATAATGTATTGGAAGGAATAAGAATAAAGTGGTTGTTGCCTAACGTAATGTATTATCCCACCTGGAGGGACTGAGTAAGACCACTCAGAACAGTCGGTGCCCCGACCTAGATTCGAACCAGATATCTCTTGAATACGCGTGATACACGCCACCGGTTGAGTGAGTTTGCTCGGTGCTATACGTAGGCCTAAGTAAAAAATACAACCTTAGAGAGGGGTTCGTTTATTTTTGGTGTTTCAGTGGAGAGTGTGGAGTGATAAAGTTTGGGAACGCCGTTCCAGGCATCTAACGATGTGTTAGCGCACTCTGCAGTATGTTCTACGTCGTGTTTCAGCCACTTCGTGAAGGTCTTAAATGAAACGTTCCTCTCTGTGAAACGGGAGAGGGAATTTCTTCATTTTGTACCCAGTCGACTCACGACTGCGATGGTTGGTATTAAAGTTGGAGGTATGTGTGCTTAAAAACCTCTAACTTAGCGTCACACCGAGGTGGCAATATCCAGCCTCCAGTAGCAATTCGGATACTTACCACTTCTCATACATTTATCGCTCCAGAAGTTAGGAATACTCAACTGCTTTTAAACTGGTCTATATTACATCCGGATTGCAGCATTCTGCGCTAAAGCACGAGTGAAAATTGTAGACTCCGTATCGAAGTATGCGCTTTGCAGGTATAACCTTTCCTGATTGTATACACAGTTTGGACGTGAAGTGAAGGCAGAGTAGGGAGATCTGCCTATGTCCGCCATTCTGTCTGTCCATCCAAATGTTTCATACCCGGTATTACCCAAAGAATTTTAATTAAATTCAATATACTAAGCATGGGAAAATGAGGAACTTTATAACTTGTACACTTCTCCAAGTATAATTAGAATGATCAAGTCAAGGAGAATGAGGTGGGATGGGTATGTAGCACGAATGGGACGAAGAGGACTACATGTAGGATATTGGTGGGAAAGTCAGAATGAAAGAGGCCACTAGGAAGACCAAGATGTAGATGGCTGGATAATGTTAAAATAGATCTTAGAGAGATAGGATGGAGTAATGTGGCCCTGTATTGATCAGACAGGATGGGGACCAGTGGAGGGCTCTTGTGAACACGGTAATGAACCTTTGGGTTCCATAAAATGCTGATAAGATCTTGAGTAGCTGCACAGTTGGCTACTTCTCAAGAAGGGCGCAGCTCCATGAGTGCGTGATCATAAGCATGGGCAAATATTGTATGGCAGTGTTTTATTTTGCTACACTCCTTCCCATCGCTACCGATAAGCTATATACGTCATGAACAGTAAGGTCTTCTTGGTTATAATATCGTTTTGATCACATGCTTCTTACTTGTTTCTTGCTTGACGTACTGCTTGACCCTGAAGATGGAGGCTATATTTTCCTCCGACATATCGGGCTTTTCACGAACCACACTGCTTTACAACCTGGAACAGCGTACTCTTCCGTTATCCGTGTGAGAACTTATATGCATCGGTTCTCTGTAAAAATGACATCGTTCCTAAGTGCAGAACAGTGGCGGCAACATGCGGCCACGGAGGCATTTCAGTCCTTTCCTCAGCGACATTAAAATATTGATCATAATACAGCTGTTATTAATATTGTTACGTGACGCCTGCGAACCGGAACAGTGAAGCCAGAACCAGACGTCCGCTGGTAAGCAACGACTAAGTAAACAATTTTCCGTTACAACGGCGAGTTCAGACACGTTTCCGCTGCGACGAATACGCTGGGATGAATTGGCCCATCTCCATGAAACTCTCCGTTTTACTCTGGCTTACTAGATCGTAGATATTGTGTAGGATTCCTTGGGCGGGTGATCAGCTCGTCGCAAAGCCTCTACATGTACACAAACGCTAAATATCAATGCCCTGATTGGGATTAGAACCCACGATCCCGGCTTCCGAGCGAGCGAAGACAGTGCATGCCTTAGACCGCCCTATACTTTAGACCTCTTGCTTTTACCACTGTTAGTGTGATGTATCGTCATTGGTTATAGGTGTCAGAGTTCTAGGTGATGGGTAGTTGGTAAATGTACAGCTTTGGGTTCTGATGTTTATTTTCTTAGAAAATAACATAATCATAGAGTACTGCTGGTTCGTGATAATTGTTGGAGAATTTTAACTTATCTCTTTTCGGAAATTCATTACTAGAACCCTTGTACCACTTGCTTTAATATTAAAATGCGCCGGATTTTGCTCATAGGGCGTATTTATGTCTTTCATGTGATTTTTAATCAACAGCTGTTGTTTCCCTAAACATCATTTAGCGTAATGGGGATACAATGTTCCATCAGAAGTAGGAACTAAATTTTAAAATTGTATTTAGGTAAACTCCAGACTTTATCTCGAAACTGATATTTTTGGTTTTCCTTCTGTTTTCAAGCAAACGCTGAGATGGTTCCCAAGCTGGAAGTTTTTACTGAATGCCCCTTATGCAGTCTTTCCATTTAAATTTCTCGAAACGAATGTTCTTGCTCTATCTATGACTCTACAGCCCTTATGGAACCTGGCCGATTTTTCAGTTTCTTAATCTGTACACATTCGGTAGGACTCCTTGGATTGGGGATCAGCTCGTTGCAAGGTCGTTACCTACACAGAAGAACACAGACAGAATAAAAGCACACAGACATTCATGCCTCGAGTGGAATTCGAAACCACGATCCCAGTGTTCGAGCGGCCGAAGACGGTCCATGCCTTAGAGCGCGCGGCCACTGGGATCGCAGTCTTCTTGATCAAAGGGCCCCAAAATTACTTTATAGTGTTATGTAACTCGCAGTTAATCATGAAATAACAAAAATCTCCTGCCCTTCTCTGTAGTAATTCACAAAACCTATTATCTAACGTGAATTAATAAATTATTTCCATGGACACACAGGTTAATGAGCACTGCTCGGGACCCTCTGTGTAGAAAATGACATCAGCATATGAACTTGGTACGTTCCCTCGATTTTCTCTGTTTTCTTCAGGTTTTCTCAGGTGATAATATAAATTCTTTCGTCTTCCTACTGTGGTCCTGCTGCTTGATTGAGAATTTATAGGCCTATGGTCTATAATTAGGAATTTTAAGAAGCTGTACACACCGTAAAATACGATGATGCCTGTTTAGGTCAGCGGACGGAGCATATTTTGTGACATTCGAAACTTTGGTTCGTAAGATAACCGTTCAAATTCCCTGGAGGGTAGAGCCGTGCTGGAGTATTGTGTCGTAGTTCTTGCAGATGATTCAGTATCGCCTCCTTTCAAATCCATACCTGGTCTACCGATGCCATTTGACGCTATGTAACGTCTGCAGTTGAAGCAGTGTCATGAAACAGTATAATCACAACTTCTCGGAGCCATTGTGAAGCCTTGAGGCTGATTATTCCCGAGTCCCTGAAATTCATGTGGAGTGATGGAGGTGGGGGTTAGGTAGCGAAATTTCGCCGTAGTTAAGTTGGTGTCGTTTTCATTCGGTTGCTTGACTTCCTCTTCCGTTAATGAGTCCAAGGAATATAGAAACCGCAATCTCATGTGGCACATAGGAGAATCGCCCCAAAAATACGCCGTGGCATTAGTGGAAGGCCAATGGCAGTAGTTATAACCCTATTTTGGCCTGAAGCCAAGTGTTATGTTTTCATTTAAGAAAAAGAAAATGTTAGTATTAATATGTAACAGTGTCAGCCCTACCAGGGCCTCCGAAACGTAATACAAAATGTGGCCTAACGTAAATATATTCAAAACGAATGAAAAGGCAGCAACGCTAAGTAAATCACGAAGGATAATTTCAGATTTAATTTTTAATTTTACGGTTTGAAGAGTGACAATGAGACTTATGATACTGATTCTTTGCCACGAAATACACAATAAAAAATTAAAGGTATCCCCGTAACAGGCCTGGAGGCCCATAGGGTTGTGAGATGTTGAGGTTCCCACATTTTCTAGACAATCGGATCATAGATGGCGGTAAGGTTGTCAGCCTTACGCACCGGCCGCCCTTTACCCCCAAGAATATTCCTGGTACTCATTTCTGTTAGAAGCTTAGTCGACCCCAGGGCCATCTCATCGGGATTCGATCCCGCGACCTTTCGAGTTATAGCATAGTGCCTCAACCAACTATACTACTGCGTGCCCCGCTTGTCGGCGAAGTTAGTGCCAATTTTTGCGGATAGAGGGTGTCGCGTGGTCAGCGCGGCGGATTCCCACAGCCGTTAATCTCGGTTTTCTGGACCGCTTGGGGAACTAAAAGTATTTCTATATGATAAGCATGCAACTTTACATTGTTTAATTTGAACCCTAGCTTTCTGTTCTTTTTACGAGTTTTCCTTCTTGTTTGAAGTGTATATAAGTAATAAAATTGATGTCTTGACAGTGTGTTTTCATGTTCAGCTTCAAAATTACTGTATGAATTTTCGATTAAATCTGGAAATTGGGTCGATAGTAAAATTTTTCTGGCAAATTTAATTTTGTTTCAGGTCTGCCCAGTGTAATAATTACTTTACATGAAGTTCGAATCGAAATTCATTGATTCTCTCAAAGACAGCGTATCGCAGAAAATATTTATGTATGGCATAAAACATAAGCCTGTTCACGACGTACAGCTTTTAGTTGAAACAGTTTTCGATATAATGGAGGTTTAACGAAAAGCAAGGAACTCCAGTCTGTGCTCTGAACAGTGTGTTACGTATAATGCGATTAGCGATTTAATAGTAGATCCGTGCCTCCAACAAATGATCATCAATGCTAGTGAGGTATATAGAATCTCAAGGGACGCACAGAGAATTATATGTGCGCCATTGGTCCAGTTGTTTCTATTCGTATTTCTGCAGACACGTATAAAGGGAATAGGCGCGTTCTCACGACTGTGGTCCGTATCATTTCTCTCCCCTAAACTTACTCTTCAGTCCTGGAGATGTATTCCACGTCGCAACATTCCAGAAGACCACAATCTTAATGAGTTTTCCTGGAATTCTGAGGCATGCACAAATCTGTAACGATCTTACTGCAGATCATGTTATCTGGCATACAGATGGACTTGGAATGTCGCCTCAGTTGTCCTAAAGAATCATACCAATGCCAGGGTAGACCAGAATTGCAATTAATGATACAAAAAAGAAAATAATAGAGTAAAAGTTTTTTGTGACTATTCTCTTAAAGACAATTTTCATTCTGTGTAACTTAGAAGAAACTAAGATTCATAAAGGGGTTATTGTACAGATTGTGGCATGAGATATAGTTCCTTTGGAGGAATCATCTAGGATTCATACACTAAAGATATATACAGTAGAGCTTGGTTATAACGTCATCAAAGGGACCTAAAAATAGTGTCGTTATAAACGAATGTCGTTGTAACCGAAATGGGCACTTCCACAGTAGCCTTATGTTAGTCACGTAAAAATCTACCAACAACCGAGTTAAAATGTTCCATTTTTTTAGTGAAATACATAGTTAAGTACAGACTAACGTAACATTAACGTGGAATTGCCCAAATGTGTAATATCAAAGACATATTACAGCGCTTTTCACTGACAATACACACCGCACTAATACTGTATATTAAAGGTAGGCCTACTCACCAAATTACAGTAGATTACATCAATTGTTGTGCCTTACTGTACCTAGATACGAGTACAGTAATCAGTTATCTTCATCTGTTTCCTGTTACTTGCCCAATACACACTTTCTAAATTACGTTCAATGTCCATATCAGAGAAATTCAGGAATGAAAATGACGTTACATACGAGGTTGATGCATTTGTGCATGTCGTACTAAGCAAGGCATAAAAACAGTTGCTTTATGAGGAATTAGTTCATACCATTGAATATTTGACGCAATAGACAAGGTGTCGCAGAAACCGATGTTGCTATAACCAAGTTTTACTGTATCACGTTTTGGATTTGTCCTAAAATGTATTTAGACCTACTATTATACCTACCTACCTACCACTCGGCGCTACAGCCCTAGGTGAGCCTTGGCCTCCTCTGTAGCCAGTCTCCACCCGAGGCTGGTCGTTAGGTTTCTGAACAAAATTCTTTCTACAGGATATGGTTGTTAGCCTCATGCCCAACTCCCAACCTGGAGGACCAGGGTGTCTCTCTTAGTCTGGACTCTACCCTTTGACCTTTTCGGCATTGGTGACCCTACTGGTAGTTAAACTACCGCCGGCATAGCTCTCCAGGTGACAGAGTCACGCCATCCCCACCGCCATGAGAAGGCGGAGACACCTTTGGGGGATTTAGACCTACATATAAATAAATGGATACCTGATGTTACTACGTAACGAGAAACTTCATGCTTCATCTACGTCGTCCAGTATGCTTTTGGTCAGATGCATGTCGTATGCGACGATAAGGTAGACGCATAGCTTAAATGTAGGGAATGAAGTCATCTTGCAAGGCTGCCACCTGGAACCCAGAGAAATAACTGCGAGTATAATATATGCCGAATCTTAGGAATGTTTATTAAAATATATCTTAGAGACCTGCTTTGTGAAATGTGAATTTGCTGCAGTCCTCAGGATTGTGCCCATTGGTGGGTTCTGTTTTATCGGTCTTTAACATTTTAAAACCGTGGTTGCCCTTCGTGCCACGGGCTTTAACACAAAAAGCTCTTCATTCCCCCCCGCCCCACAGAGTATATTTAAGCGTTTCATCAAATTTTGAGGATAAACAGTGATTGTTTCCCTAAACATCATTAACCGTTTAGTCTTTCTAAGAAGTGGCTGTGTCCTGAGAAGAAGCAGCTGAGTCTCTAAACATTATTTAGATGGAGAAAGTAGTCTTCTGGGATGTGGCTCCGTATAAATGTGGTGTTAACCGACATTTCGGAGGAACGTGTCGCCTCCATCTTCATGGTAGAAGGAAAAATAAGAAATCCCCAAGCGAAGAGACCGTGAAAACCGGTACCCTGAAGATGGAGGCGATACGTTCCTCCGAAACGTCGGTTAACACCACATCTACACGGTGCCACATCCCAGAACACTGCTTTCTTCATAGTCACCGCCGTAAAAACCTCAAATCTTACATAATTTAGATGAATTCTAGTCCTGAGAGTGTCGACAGTCATGTTCTAAAAGAGTTTATTTCTGCGAGTGATTGATTCCTGTGTTATTTAATGATGTATTATCAATTCGGAGGTTCCGTTCTGTCAAATAAGATGTAAGATTGATGAGTGTCTGTCTTAAACTGACTAAGTGGGAAGGAAATTCCTTCCACGTTACCGCTTCGCAAAATACCTCCTGATTGTTTGATTGATGAACTAAGAATTTTATCAAGGTGTCTGATAATTTATTTGTTCTCTTTTCCTCGTATTCAACGTGAAGAGATCCCATCGGATTGAGGCATTAGACTTTCAAACTTTGTTCTCCGTTTTGCGATTCTTGGAACATATTTTCCTTCGTGCTTTCCTCTAAGCACAGAATGGAATGGTCTCGTTCCTTTGCACTGAGTGTAGTTTCTAACGGAGAAGGATGGTTTAATGAGCATGAAATCCAAATGGTAATTTGATTTGAACTTAATTAACGCAAATGCCGCTCTCGCCGGCAACTCCAGAGGAAGCGGCGGGCAAGAGGGATCGGAGTAGATAATATAATACGAGGATATGAAGTTTGTAATGGCTAAGAAGTTCTTAAGATTTTTCCGCTAACTTGATACTGTATGCTGGCTTCATTTTGAAACTTCCGTTTCTGTACCATTCATGGGAAGTGTTACTTTTCCTATTACTTTACTGAATTTAAGTACACCTCTCCTCTATATCACATACAGGATGATCATAAATTAGTTCAATAATATATGCAGAGATTGAATATCATTGTACGCAACCAGCTACAAGACTACTACACACAATTGAGGAACTTTCGCAAGGGGATATTTTTAGTCAGAAATATTTGCTGATTTATTATAAAGCGGAATAAATGATCATCGCTTCCTTTCAGTTAATTTGTGATTCCGTCGTCGTTCTAAAAATGAAATATAATTTTAACTATTGGGATCAGAATCAATTTGGAGCAGAATAAAACAAATTTATAAATTAGGAGTCCTAGATGAGTGGATTATTCCAGCCGTACCAACTGTCTGGCCCCTATCATTCCCCAGACTTCACAGGAAAGGTCATGATTTCATGGATATCATCACATACACCGTCTTTCAAAATGAAACTGAATGTCTTTGGAGTGTCTCCCTTATCACAGCTTACAGTTATACTGAAGTGTTATTAATTATTTAACAGCGCATTTTAAGATCATAGAGGCGCTAAAATTTTATGTTTTTTACTCTAGCATTAATTTGACTTTTGGTATGTGCATATATAAACAACTACGTTAGACGTTTATATAAGCCTTGGAAATTGTGAAAGTATTTTATGCTCACCATGTATTACATTTCCAACTGTCTCTCTTATGTCGAGAGACGTAGTGAGATTACGGACTTTCAGCGATTTCTGTAAAGATCAAATTCTGCTTGCAGAGGCAAATGTTTCTGCTGCTGAGATGGAGTGAAACGAAATGAATGTACTTTGCATTAACTTCAAACTGGAAGAGGAAAGAGGAAAGAAGAACGGGAGCAGAAGCGGACTGTGTTCATTTCTTGCAAATTAGCTAAATACTTTTGGATGAAATGATTCTCATACTAGATTTTACTCGTGTTTTAGTCTAATGGTTTGCTGGAGTCTGCGCGTTTTCTTTACAAGGTACGGTTGAACACACATGGACACGGATATCATGCAGTCTAATTGCAACGGCACACGAGATCAAGTAGAGCATAGATACTGTTAAGCTAGTGAGGACATTTTCTAATTTTATAGAGTCCAAATTTCTGGATCTTGTTTAATTCACTTCACACCATCGCGCCCTGTTTCTTAAGACACGGTTTGAAATGATGCTCCCTTCTGCGCTTGTCCTCCTGTGGGCTCTACCCACTTTGTTTTCCTACTCATTTCATCTTCTCTGATATGACGCTATGTCTTTCTTACACACATATATTCTACTCACCAGTTCTCAAGAAGATATGATTGGATCACAATATTTGGAATTGCATCGTATTTAACATTGATTATGAAATGTTTCATTACTTCTGTAATTTGTATCTTCACTCTGCAACATTCGTATGGCACAACCTCTGAGTACTGCGACTCTTATCCCACCCTGTTACCGGTGCTGGATGATTCAGTTTGAGGGACTGATGGCGGCGTTCTCGTCTGTTCTCTTCTCTTCTCTTCTCTTCTCTTCTCTTCTCTTCTCTCTTCTCTTCTCATCCCTTCTCTTTCCTCTTCTGCTCTCTTCTGTTCTCTCTTCTCTTCTCTTGTGATCACAGTGTTTGTCTTTAATCACGACTTCACCTCTGGTCCGTTTCCCGTTTTGTAAGTGAGCACAATTTTTGGTTTTCTATTTTAGATGTTCACTTGATCGTCATTGTCATTCAGAAGTTGAGATTTGAAATTCTGACATCAATGGCTATGAAGAGTACTGTTTGCTGTCGTTTGATAGATACTGTTTCATGTTACTTTTTATTTTAACTGCAAATGGGGGTTCAGCAGGTGGCAATGATACTACAATAAGACACAACACACAAATAACACATATCACACAAATTAACACACCACACTCAAACAAGACACAGCATACAAAACTACACAAACAATAAAGGACACACTACTTACAATGAATACAATGCAAATACCATTACAAATACGATTAAATAAATTAATATTGTGACATGTTGAGCTATGGATGACGCCCCTCCCCCCCGCCAGCCGTGATGCGCCGAGCGAAACCGAAGTGAGCCGAAGTTAGCCGAGTCCTAGCATCCTGGTCGCTATGCAACGCGAGTCAACAGCGATGACGTCACCAAGGGTACTGCGGGTTGCTAGGCAGCGCGGGTAAACAGGATTGCGAGAGACGACGGTAGTAACAGCGGTTACTACCGCTAGCGTTGCTAGCAACACAGCGCCAGGCAACAAGGGTGCTTATTACGTGGCCGTTTTCTGTATTGTCCGATCGAGGCTACATGAGGAGCAGGGAAGGCTATTCACAGTTAGTCCTCGAGCTACCTCCGAGTTAGTTCCGAGTTAGCCAGCAACCAGTCAGTTGTATTGTGGCATTTGGAGTGTAGTAGTTGTGATACTGCAGATAGCAGTAGTTCTAAAACTGTCAATTGTGTGATTGTAAGTGCGAATGTGAAATAAAATTCGCTATATCAAATACGGCGTGAAGTTATTTGTCGCGTATACGCCCAATACGCTACAATATTCATAAAAATAAGTATTCTATACACTTAACAGTAACAGTAATGACATAACGTAATGTCATGCACTGATGCATTCACATTTCACAATGACCTTCCCTTCACTCCACTTCACTACACTTAACGCGCCCTTCATATCCTCACCACAGTTTACTTCACTTCACTTTATTTTTGGAAGATTTCCACCCCACCTTCACGTCTCCTTATTTATCACTTTCCTAACCCATTTACTAAAATTACTTCGTTTACAGGAGAGAGTCCCTAAAGCATATGAAGGCAGTTCGTTCCAGAGCTGGATGTTCCTATTTACAAAAATATTTTCCGATATCTGTTGCTCCTAATTTTCCTATCTTGATCGACCCTGCTCAGATAGCATGGCCTTTGTGTATACCTATATGCCAGCGTATCGGAGGAGCCTACTGTCTGTATATTCAGGGCAGAAGGGTACCCTGAAGATGGAGGAAGCAACTTCCCCCGAAACATTAACAGGCCTCTATGTCTGCTAGATCGTACGGGGTCATGTCCCAGATTACAGTATTCTTCAATGGTAGAGTGGTTAATAAATATGACATTCGTAGCTGAAAGACATGACCACACTGAGCGGTGAGTGTATAACTGAAGTTGTATCTTCTCACATCCTCTCCTCTCCGAACAGACGCTCTTTTGTGTGAGAGAAAGAGTAAAGGAAGTTTGCTCACAAAAGTCAAAAGTAACAACAAAGTTTTTATTTTCACACTTTCTCGTAGTCAGCGCTTGTAGCTGTTTTTCTGTGGCGTCCCGCTTGTGAGAAATGGTTCATTTCCCTCCTGTGTGCTTTTCATGGAAACTGAATTATCGCTTCCGTAACGTACGTATCGTTCAGCTGGAATAACTGAGTGACGTGTCAGGCTATGAGCCGTACAGCCGGGATACCGCATTCGGTAGAACTGGACGGCTGAGAAGTTGGGGTTCTATTCCTGGCAACGGCAAGAGATATTTCTCTTCATAACGTCCAGATCGACTCTGGGTGAAGTTGACCACTCACCTCCATCTAGTGCCGAGGATTAGAATGGTGGAGCTATACCTCCACTCCACGATATATCTTGATGGCGTAGTGCTTAATTAGTTGAGAGAGGAGATAAATGTACCTTTTACCTTACCACATTCATAGCGATTCTGGGATCCTGCCTCTGCTTAGAGAATATCGGGACTTAAAAATTACCACTCACCACCGCTAGACACGCGTGAATGTTTATCTCCACTCCCATGTACAACTTTGGTGTGCAGCCACAAGAACAGTAGGCTCTATTCAAACAGCAGGACTCGTGTCACCAACACAGCTAATGCTAAAGCTTCCTATCCAGAGTGGAGCCATCCATTTCCAATCCTCGTGATCTACATACCGAGTGTCGTCTCTTTGTCATTCTTCTATATTGTTGTCGGTTGAAGAAATGGCCGTTCTCCGAGAGTTATCCTCACTAAAATTCTCTAAACGTTTCTTATCTGCCTGGACAGTATATAAGGGCAGGCACAAATTATAAAAATTTTACCTTAATAATTTTTTTTTTGCATTTCTTATTGTCAGCTTCATGTGAGGACCTGGCTGGAGACATAAGATGATGGAAGCAAAAACTGGAAAAACATTTTCTTTGGGAAAACGCAATGACAGGCGGTCGATTTGCAGGCCGAGAAGGATATGGGGGAAGAGAAAAGTTAACCATTTCTGTCGTGAGATTTTCAGCAAGAAACCTTCTATATATATGTTTTTCCCTTAACAGAATATGCATTAAGTTTGCGTGGGCAGCAGGCTGTTAGCTTCAAGTAGCAAATGCTGGCAGGAAAGAGCTCATTTTACTCATAATATTTCACACCGGAAGTTAACATGAAATAGAACCCGATTTTAAAGCGACATGTGTCTTTCATATCACGGAAAGCTATAAAGCTGATCTGTCTCTCCATCCATCCACCGTGGTATCTTAGAAAATTAAAATATGGATCACTCCACTCGGTTAATATTGTCACGTGTATTAGTGAGTAAGACGCGAGTTTGGAGTGGCAATGGGTTTTTTTGGGTAACTACCAGTGGCAACTACAAAGAATTATAACACTCAAGATTATTACTGACAGTAACACATAAAGTAAAGTCTTCAGCACTACAGTTATGATCTTCCTTTATAGCTTCTGGGACTCTACTATTGGATTGTGTCTGCCAGTCCGATATCTTCGCAACTCTTATAATCTCCTCTTGAACCGTGCAGAAGTGACGACTGCACTCCGCTCCGCACTGGTCTCTCAATTGCCTTGAACTGTCCTCTCAACGCAACTGAAACTTCTGGTGTCAGAGTCAAAGTTACTTTATGATGGCGCTTTACCGCCAATCATTTCATCTTGGCGTCAGCCCCTTGAGGCCCACGACCAGAGATTTTATCCAACTGAACTCTTGCAGTAATAGTCCTTATGTAACATCCTCTCTGACGAGAAGATGGGGTTGTCTCGTATGACGCTGGTGTTATTCTCTAAGCCTCGTTGTATAGCCTCCGCACGGACCACATAGAAAACAGGGCCTCTGTTTTTGACGGAACTTGTTTACTGCTCGTTGCCTAGCAATAGACGTCTGATATTGTAAGGCACACAGCTGAAGGTTTTTTGTAGGTCCGTTGCTTTGCAGTGGAAAGCCTGTTGTTCTCCGCGGGAACGTGTTCACCTAGCTGTTCCTTAGCAACGGATATACATGTCACAATATGGACTCCATGGAAAAAAATTACGTCATACAGTTTCGACGCGTCTTTGAGAATTTCATGCCATTGTATTCATATATGAATCTGCACTTATCCTTTCAGAGCACAGTAGCAACTGTACCTGCCCAGTGCTTTTACCATTAAATGTGTGCATTTTGCCCAGAGAGCTTTGTGTGATTTTCGGAATAAGAGGCAGCATTTACGATTTGTTGTAATGGAGACGCTGTGTGTTCCCTGTGAGGTAGGAACAAAACTTCTATAAATTATTTAGACGAACTTTAGACTTCAAAGTGTTAATAGTTTCCGGAAGCAGATTAGTGTTTCACAATCGGATAAAGCGTACCGCTTTTGAAGATTACTGTTGTGTTCACTTCTTGGTTTATTTAATGAGGCTTGTGAAATCCGTACGCTGTAAAGCTTCGGAAAGGAACGATGGAGTGGAAGGAAGGCTTGAGGGCATCGTAGCGTTGCTGGAATATACTGAGGAAAACCGCAGAAGACCTCAGGGAGATGTTTTCGAGAACATTATGAATGTGCGTTGAAGTGTTATTGTAATTCTTCCTTCTTTCTTCTCCTTTTTGATGTAGCTAAGAGAATCGCTTTCATCATCTTCGCCGCGAAGCAGAATTGCATTATAAAAGTCTGTACACGCCTCTGTTTATTACATTTATAAGTGTCGGTGTTTTATAGGCATGAAGATTGCATCGTCACTCGTAGACTGAGTAAAGATTGCAGAGGTCTTTCTAATTCTGTATTAGCACGCAACAATGGGCGTGTCGCTTCTACGTCACTCAGAATTAACCAGGCAAAGCAATCTTCCGACGTGTACACCTGTACACATCAAATGTGCCACGCCGTATTTCTTTCTATGTTTGTTCTCTGTGGACACAAAAGAATTGTCGGTCACAGTGGCCTCGTGGTCTCAGACATGAAATGTCTTCGCTCGCTCGAACACAGGGATCGTGGGCTCGAATCCCACTGGAGGATAGGTATATGGCCGCATTTCTTCTGTATTTTTGTTGTCTTATAAATATGGCGGCCGATTACAGTGGCCGCGCTGTCAAAGGCATGAACTCTCTTCGCCCGCTCAAACACTGGGATCGTTGGTTCGAATCGCATTTGAGGCATGGGTGTCTTGTTTGCGTTTATTCCTTTTGTGTTGTTCTGTGTGTGAAGGTAGCGGCGTTGCGACAAGCCGATCCCTCATCCAGGGAATCCTACTGACTATCTAAACGATCAAAAACAGATAGATATATTAGATAGATAGGTGTAGCGGCCTTCCGACGGGCTGATGCCACGTCAAAGGAGTCCTATGTTCATACTATGAGATTGAGACTGAATGGGAAGAGGCCACAGGATCGGATCGTTCAGAGAAAGGAGACGACACAAAGCATAAACTTAATGAGATTTTCGGAGAAATAGTGGATTTGGAACGGGGCCCAGTCAGCCTCGTGAAGATAATTGAGGAGCTACTTGAATGGAAAAGTAGCGGCTCCGGTCTAGAAAACCAAAATTAACGGCCGTGGTTATTCGTTGCGCTGAACACGCGAGACACCCTCCATCCGCTAAAGTTGGCACTAACTAACAAGCGGCGGTAGCTCGGTCGAGATAGTTCGCTTGTGGACTAAAGCCGCGGAGTTTTTGTAATCCTATACACTGTCTGTAGGATTCCTTGGACGGGGGATCAACCCGTTACAANTAACGTGGACCAATTTAACCTAAAATGTATGTCTCCAGAAGGGAACAAAAATTTCAGAGCCTCTGCTTTTTTTTTTCTGCTAGTGGGGTGGGACTAAATAAGTCCCTTGTACTGCGGCCACTTCTGGCCTATTCTATCAGCCCCAGATGATAGGTGAGGGTGATTGGAGCAATTGGTGGAATGAAGATTGGCAGGGGAAACCGAAGTACTCGGAGAAAACCTGCCGCAGCGCCACTTTGTCCACCACAAATTCCACTTGACCAGACCCGGGATCGAACCCGGGCCGCTGCGGTGTAAAGCCAACGACTAACCGCTTGAGCTATGGCGCGGCCCACAGCCCCTGCTAGTCGCGAGGTCATACCATTCCGTATATATAACCGTGGCAACACGTGCCAAGGACAGTTGTATGAACTAGATTTTTGACCGAAGGTGAGAATATTTGTCTGTAGGTTACAGATGTTCTTTTTCCTACACTTTTCTGCGTTTCGTGAAGTAACATTTTTGTATTGCTGTTCCCGTATTGATGGATGACTATGCTGAATAGTGGGATGAATGCCTCAGATGCGCGGTACGTGTAACCCATGTTAATTCTGACAGCGATCTCCGGTTTGAATCATCTTTTAAGGGTAAAGGAAAGCTCTCAACACTTATGTACGGCGTGGATAAATCCAGAAAGCTGAAATTCCTCAACTAAAGCTTTTGTTCGGCTCTTGCGTGTAATATAGAGCGTTCTTGCGTTGTTAGTGAAAGGAACTTGTAGAGACGGGCCTCCGCGGAAAGAAGAAAAGTGTACGATGCCGAGTTTCCCTTATTTCATATTTTGAATCCGCATTTGGTGTTATCCCTTTGAAAGTTAAAATTCTTCTGAATGGTACTGAAAAATTCATTTCCTACCTGACGGAACAGACAATGAGTCCCCGCTACAAAGACCAATCCGTTAATTCTGCTTAGGGAAATAATCACTGTTTATTGTGAAAATAGTACGAAATCAATACGCGCACTCTACCGGCAAAATGTAGAAATTTTAACATTAAAGCAGGTGGTACGTAGAGTAAACTGTATGCTTTAAATGGTTTATTATCTTTTATTGGGGACATACGGGAGCCGGGATAGCGACTGACTTTGGGCTGGACGACCGAGGGGTCAGAATTCTAGTCATGGTAGGGTCAAGAATTTTCTCATCCCATGTTGTCCAGACCCGGCTATGAGGCCCACTCAGCTTCTTATCCAATGGGTACCAGGGCTCTTTCCTCGGGGGTAAAGCGGCCGGCGCGTGAAACTGACACTCACCTCCAGCTAGTGCTGAGGTCAAGAAAATGTGGATTTATACATTCACTCTACCATACGTCTTCATGGCGTGGTGCTTAGTTAAGTAATTAAGCACAGGGACAAAATACCTTCTCTTTTTAATTTTTTGCCTTATTCCAGACATATTCATACGTCTGTCATTAGCAAGTCTTAATGCCAATGACTCTTAAGTTTCTGCGCAGGATATTGTCTTAATGTACATTCTAGCTTTCAAGGATGAAGTCCTCGGGTCCGTTCCAGTTCAGAAATAATTCTGAAGCACCGGTCTGGAATTGGGGTTTGGAATCTCTGTCTTCGGCATAAAAGTTGCTGACACCACGTGCAGTATCATGTGCTCTAAAAAGGTGAAAGAGGTAAATCTATCCCTGTAACAGTCCGTGAAGGCCCATAGTGTTGTGAGACGTCGAGGCTCCCACATGTTCTAGACAAT
>NW_019722432.1:802079-804728 GCF_002891405.2 Cryptotermes secundus | reverse complement strand
GCTCCCACATGTTCTAGACAACACACAGATGGCGGTAATGTTGTCAGCCTCACGCGCCGGTCGCCCTTTGTCCCCCAGGAAGATCCCTGGTACTCATTTCTGTTAGAGGCTGAGTCGACCCCAGGGCCGTGGTGCGGTTGGAAGGATTAGGTCAATTGAAAAAATCCAATGGCCTCATCGGGAATCGAACCCGCGACCTTCCGGCTTGTAGCATAGTGCCTCAACCAACTACGCTACCTCATTCCCCCACCATGTCCTCTAACATTAAATAAATTCTGTATATTTTAGAGAGCGTATTTGTGTGTTTCATACGAATTTCAGAGTAAGCAGCGATTATTTAAGGGACTGGCCTCCGTAACGGGGTTAAATGTGTTATCTATAAGTTAGTAACTGAATTTTTTATTAAATTATTTAGTTGAAACTCGGACCTCAACAGGTGAAACGTGTTCTGTGAATAAACGAGAAAATTCTTGAACTCCATTGGATAGTTCTGTGAAATTCGGGAGTATTTTTTTATCACCTCTGGCTGAAAAGAACCAATCAGTGCCTTCGCAGTGTGGCACGGAGCCAAAGATACATCAAGTCACTTCATCTCTCTCTCTTTTATAAACTAGTTTATTTATTAGCCTTGATGCTATCACCTGCTGTCAGCGAGAGAGAGAGAGAGATGAACATTGGTTATCCACTGCACGCCTTTGTGGCTGGTCCAGAGGTGGGACGGTTCTTTGGTGTGATGTAATCTCTGGTAATGCCTCCTCGAAGTGGCCTTTACGTTGCGCACTCTCAGAAACACCCGAAATAAAGGAACACCGTGAATTGATTCCCAATCCAATTTTGATACTGCACATTGTAACCAGTTGAAGGCTGAAGTTCATGTAAAAAACAGGTTCGTGTTTTATGAAGAGAAATCTCACGGCGTCTCCATTACAAAGACCAACCAGTTAAAGCATTTCAGCGAGAGAATTTGTTGCGTGTTCTATGAATAGGCCTCAACTCTTGGCAAAATTCGAAGCTTCTTTTTAACACGAATCAGCATTACTTATTTTGACGGCTGTTTCACGTCGTCTTCTTCCGGCGTCTTGAGATGATCTGTGGAACGTGACCGGATGGAAGTCGAAATAGTTTACGCAGTGGGAGGAGAGGACGGAAGGTTTGTGGTAATTTTAGGGATTTACTTACGAAACTGGAATGAATTTCATCTATCTATCCGTCTATCTATCTATTTTGAGAATAGGGTGTTGAAGAGACCGAAGAGAGATGAAGTGACAGGAGGTTGGAGAAAACTGCATAATGAGGAGCTTCATAACTTGTACGCTTCTCCAAGTATAATTAGAATGATTAAGACAAGGAAGATGAGATAGGCAGGTCATGTAGCACGAATGGGGGAGAGGAGAAATGCATATAGGATATTGGTGGGAAAGCCGAATGGAAATAGACCACTGGGAAGACCAAGACGTAGGTGGGTGGACAATATTAAAATGGATCCCAGCGGGATAGGTTGGGATGGTATGGACTGGATTGATGTGGCTCGGGATAGGAACCGCTGGAGGGCTCTTGTGAACACGGTAATGAACCTTCGAGTTCCGTAAAATGCTGGGAAGTTCTTGAGTGGGTGCACAATTGGCAGCTTCTCAAGAAGGGCTCAACTCAATGAGTGAGATATTTTGAGTAGAGGAAATTAAATAGTGGCTCCTCGTAATATATAACACGATCCTCGTTGGATCATTTTTCACTTCGCCTTCTGTTCAACCGTTGATTTAATTCTCTGTTGAGCTCCCCTCTTCTGCGCTTTCTGAAAAGTATTTCTGAAGGCCTAGTTCGATATGGCATCATTCCCGTGTTGTTCTCATTCTTCGATTGTACTGCGCACGCGCTCCTGCATGAATTTCCTCATCTTCGTATGTTGCTGAAGTAAGGGATGCGTTGCTTCATACAGGGGCTATAATGGTTAGGCTAGACTTAGTTATGTCAAGTGGGTACAAATAAAGTGGGTACAAATAAAAATAAAATAAATTCCGTGGCCTGTAGTCCGCAAGCGAACTATACCGACTGAGCGACCGCCGCTTGTCGGCGAAGTTAGTGCCAACTTTATCGGATAGAGTGTGTCGCGTGTTCAGCCCAACGAATCCCCACGGCTGTTAATTTCGGTTTTCTAGACCGGAACCACTATTTCCTCGAAATAGCTCCTCGATTATCCTCACGAGACTGAGTGGACCCCGTTTCATACCCACTACTTCTCAGAAAATCGGGTAGGGCCGGGAATCGAACCCGGGATCTCAGGATCTGTAGCCAGGAACTCTGCCCACTAGACCACAGAGGCATCCTATATATATACGAGTATATGTGTGTGTGTAAAAGTAAAGTAAGTAAAGCTATCCCTGAAACAGGCCGTGAAGGCCCATAGGGTTGTGAGACGTTGAGGGTCCCACATTATTTAGACAATCGGCTCAAAGATGGCGGTAAGTGTATCAGCCTTATGCGCCGGCCGCGCTTTACTCCCCAGGAAAATAATGTAATTAATTTCTGGCACTCATTTCTGTTAGAGGCTGAGTCGACCCCAGGGCCATATTGCGGCCGGAAGGATTAGGTCAATTTAAAAAACTCCGGTGACCTCATCGGGACTTGAACCCGCGACCTTCCGGCTTGTAG